>NC_046375.1:23611408-23731377 GCF_011125445.2 Fundulus heteroclitus
AATTGATGTTTTGCTTTAACCCCTGAATATTATGGATTTTCAAAATTGATATTAATACATGTCTTATGTCCTTCACATTTGTAAATTAATTTTGTTGTTGTATTTAAAGAGTATTATTACATTTTCTGCTCAAAGCGGTTAAAGTAAATTAATACCCACTCCTGAGTCCCGACAGTAGATGGCGCAAGTTTAAAAACAAAAGTCTAACCTACTGGATCTAGCTAGCTACCTGAAAGAGCACCTGCTAGCTAACCATTATTAATAAAACTTTGATTCATTAAAACAACTTTTGAAATTATCCCCCCCTCTGGTTTTTTTGCAAATCGCACACTGTATATAAATATATATATTAAAGTGCTGGCAAAGTTACACGTAACACAATTCTAAGCAGACCACTGCCTGCCCATTCTCTACAAGTCAGATGCGTATGGTTAAATAATGTAATGCATGCTATGTATGTGCATTTATGTGTAAATAAAACCCTGAAATATCAGTTTAACCCCTCACTATATGCACAAATAATATTATATTCGCACATTAAGAGGTTATTGGTGGTTTTGTCAACTCCGTCAGCTTACAGGTAAATTCCGTCAGCAATAGAACCTGACGGAGTTGACGTCTGATGGAGTTGACGTAAGGGTATGTATTTTCCTTCCAAAACATGTATTCTACACTGCAGCTAGGTAGTTTTTCTCAGTTGCTAGCTGTCCCAATAACCTCACTAAAATGCTTAAATTCAATCCACTACGGTTTAAAAAAAATATCTCAACAGAAATATAGTATTGACATGGTGCAGCTGTGACCATAGGAATATTGACATTGTTTGTCTAAAATATAAAAAAAATTTAAAACGTACCAGAGCATGTGTGGTAATGCTGCATTCACCACAGGCAGGGAGATGAAAAGGGGTCCTCAGAGATATAGCTGACCATGCTATTTCCTGTATTAAAGAGCTTTATGAAAACATCTGACGGAGTTGACAGAAACTGAGGACACAACTTTAATAGGCAGATTTTTATGGAAAATATTGTTTGATGTTTACTTCATGCATTGTTTTTTTATTTATACTCCCTATTTTTTATTTGATATTTATGTTTTCACTATTTTAGAGCTTTTTTAAAGTTTATTGGGATGGTTAATATTGTAACCTTTTGCTGATGACAAGTAAAATAACATGGACCTTCTAACCAAACACCATACATATAAACAAATTTTCCCCAAAAAGATAAAAAAGTTTACTCTAAAAATCCGATAGGTATATACAAATCCTTTAGATTTAACTTTTCAAGTATGTCAATAATGATGAATTTTTATTTTTTTGCTATAAATTTGATTTCTCTATGTGGGACATGTTTTGTAGCCTGACATGGTCATACCCAATTCTAGTCAGAATTTGAGTCTGATACTGCTCCATAGAGCTGTGATTATGGGGCGTGTTTCAAACGAACCAGGAAAAAAATTCCTCTTCACTCAATTGGATAGACCTACAACCAATAAGAGCAACGGAGTGTGTGACGTATGTTAAGCAACGCATAGTTGTTAACGGAACTCAACGGTTAGCCTAGCATAAGAAGATGAGCGTTAACGATTTTTGCCGGTGTTGCAAAAAGAATGTAAGGATCCAAGGAGTCCTTCAACACACAAACCTGTCGATATCTTCTAGAACAGACCTAATAGAAGAATCTACACACCTCAACTCTCCAGCGGCAGCCATCGTTGTTGTAAACGAATTCCATCCAAGCGCGCTTTGGTGACGTGGTTGATTACGTTACTGTTGATCATCTGTCCATCATTGTATAAAGCCCGTCCCGACAATTTGATTGGCCCGCCAGATATTGGGCGAGCATACTCGCGTTACTATTGAGCAATGCCGGACCGAACTTCCCGACCAAAAACATTGTGGGCGGGACTAAGTTCGGAATGGCACCCAGGCTAGATGTTTTGTTCCGGCTCTCAAGAATCAGTGCGTGAAAAAGACGCAGCCTCAGAGGCTGCTGATGATGGCTTACAGGAGGGGTCTCTTGAGCTTCAACCATTGCAATCCCACTTTATATAGACCCCAGCTGAAGGATTTGAATGTGAAAGGGAAGGATTTAAAACACCATTTTTTGCCCTTTAATGCATAGAAGTGAAAAATTACTGTAGTGAGGGTGTATTAAGGATGCTACAATCACAAAAAATCCTTTCAGTGCTTATTTCACCCTTATTTCCGGTATAAACCTAAACATTAACCATTTTTCCAACACTGTGAAGCGGGAGCTGCAGCTGTAATCATTTCCACGGTACACATTTTCATTCTCATATCAGCTCAGGGCAAACAAATGAAGTATTGCACTGGGGGCTTGATGAAATGTGCAATTAGAAGAGGGAAAGACAGGCTGCTGGCGTGGACCATGACCCTGTCAGAGTAAACACTGGGACTGTTTGTCCTTCATAGGTCGGGGACAGTATGTGGTGGTTGGTCCTTCCACTGATCTGCACCAGCTTCTACCTACAGGTGGGTGTCTAAAACTGGCCTCAACTGGCCCATTTTCTAGAGATCAAGTATACCGTGTGTACAGTTCTATCAATCCTCAGTGACCTTAGTTGATTATGGTTTCAAACACCTGTCCTCCTATGTGCTCCAGGTTTTAAAAGTAGGATTTTTAGTGCTGAAAAAGGAAAGGAACAAAAATCACCAGCATTCTATGTTTGGAGCTGATGGAACACCAGGAAAGGAAAATCAAGCATGGTTGTTTTGCTATCGATGAGTTTATTATAGTTACAGGGCAGCAACCACCATGTGGAGCCGATTGAATTCTACTGAGAAATCTAATCTAAAACCCTAAAGATCTAACATTTCAGACATATACTGGCATACACATACGTCCTTGTTTAAAATGCAACTGAAAACCGTGCCTTGACTTTCATTCATTTTCAACCCTTTCTAAGGCCTAACTCTGACCATCACCAGTATATACCTAACCCTAACCTAATTGACAACCTAGTCGTAAACCTATCCCCGAAAAAAAATGTCCTCGATCTACATCAAAGTCCTCATTTTGGTGGTAAAAGAGGGAAATTCTGTTCTCACTCAGCTGCAAATACATTCAAACACTCTCACACAGATATACGTGGAACAACAAAGCCAGAGTTGCAAAGATTTGGTGGATCTTTTATATTAAATCCAAACATACGCTCCAAAAAATCTCTTTCAACAACAAATGTTCAAGTCGTCAACAGTCGCCTTCATCAATTGCATCATCTATGATCATGGCTAGACAGGACCTCAAGCTATTCTGCTAACATTGGAGCCTCTGTTGCTGCTGCTGAACTGCAGCCTGTTGAGTACACAGTGTGCAAACTACCTGATCCAAACTAACACAGACTCGTCCATAAAAGTGCCACCTTGTTCTCTAAATGGTGATCCCACTGGTGATCCCATCAGCCAAATCCTCGCTCTAAGTCACGTGCATATTTAGTGTTTCTTTAATCCATCAAATGATATTTTGCTTGAGTAAATTGCATTTATTTAACTGCGCATTTTCCAGCTGTACTACACACACAAACGTGCACACACACACACACACACACACACACTTAAACACAAACGGACAGCATAGCAAAATAAATGTTCGGATATGAGGCTCTTAAAGTTGCTGTAGATCGTTGGTCTTCGATCACGCCGAGTTGCCGCTATATTGCGAGGCATTGCAGAGGGTCAGGCTCTGCTCTGTCCGGCATTATTTACAATTGAGTTATGAATTAAGCAAACCGGCATTATGATAGATCTGCAATACTGTCGCTAGATGTCGTCAGGTCTGTTTATATTTCTTTGATCGCGGCTGAGAAGGGATTATTTTTTGCCTCAAAAAGGACCATCAAAACACGATCAAGATGGAGGCTTGGTGTATATGATCTTATTTTATCATGATCAAACGGTTTTTGGTCTTTTTTATAAGCACATTACGTGGCTATATACCTTTCAGATATACTTCAGTTTTAGTTTTTTAAAACTAATCTGTCTAATAACTTTTGAGCAGTCTGAAAAACTGCAATACACAGTTGCTTGGTCCTGAATTCTCTAAATTAATGTATCCTTTCTCTCTGCAGCCAACTACTGGTCACCAAATATGCCAGTTGTCAGGACAAATAGCCAACTGCGCTTCAAGGAACCTCCACTGGGTCCCAGCTCTGCCTCTGGACACCATCCATTTATATTTGGATAGAAATTACATCGGTGAGATCAACAGAACATCCTTCAGAGACTTGGAGGAACTCCAGAGATTAGACCTAGGAAGCCAGCATGTAGTCGTCACCATCAGGAACGACTCTTTCCTGAGGCAGAGAAAGCTGACCGTGCTGATTCTTGGACAGAATGTAGGTCTTAAGCTGGAACCGCGGGCGTTCGCTGGGCTGGTCAGTTTAGGAGACCTCTGGCTGGATTACTGCTCTCTGAACGACTCCATACTGAAAGAAAGCTATCTAGAACCGCTTGTGTCGTTGCAAATGCTCAACCTCTTCGGGAACAACATAGAGGCACTTCAACCCGGCCTGTTCTTTTTGAATCTCACAAAGTTTTCACAGTTAATTCTTAAACTGAACTCCCTCAAGAAAATATGTGAGGAGGACTTAGTTGGCTTCAGGGGGAAATCTTTTCACCTCCTCGACTTGTCGTCCAACAGCTTCTTCCGATCTGAAGTTGACTGGGCGAGCTGTGGAAACCCTTTCAAAGGGATGGCCTTCAACGGGCTCGATATCTCAAGCAGTGGAATGAATTTGGAGAAATTAACGCTGTTTTTCAGAGCTATCAGGGGGACTCCAATTGCTCATCTCAAATGTTCTGGAAGTCTTGGAAAAGACTTTTCCTATAAAAACATTGAAGATCCAGATAAAGACACATTCCAAGGCCTTGAGAACAGCTCGGTCAACAATTTTGATCTCTCAGGCAACAGGATTTTTGCTTTAAAGACTGGCGTCTTTAGGGCTCTGAAAGATGCAAAGATGATCGATGTCTCCAGGAATAAAATAAATGTAATTGAGAAAAATGCCTTTATTGGTCTGCAGACCAATTTACTGCGTCTCAACCTGTCATCCAATTTGTTAGGGGAAATCCTCTCCCAAACGTTCAGCGGTCTGACAGAACTTCTTATTTTGGACTTGTCTAACAACCACATTGGTGTGCTGGAACACAATGCCTTCAGGGGTCTTCCCCAATTACAACATTTATACCTAACAGGAAATTCTCTGCGACACATGGAGTCTCCCGCGCCGCTGCCTGACTTAAATTTCCTCCTCCTGATAGACAATAAGTTGAATTCCATCAGCGACCTCACCAGCTCGTGGAACAACAGCGTCTATTTAGACATTTCAGGGAACAGGTTCACAAACCTGGAGGACGTTTATGTCGTTCTGACTCATTTCAAGCGTCTGCGGTACTTTTTTTATGGGGGCAACTCCATTTTGTGGTGCACAATAAATCAGGGTGTCTCCATGCCTCGTGATAATAGTTTGGAAGTGTTGGACCTTCACGCCTGTTCCCTGCAGATTGCTTGGGCCCAGGGGAAGTGTGTTGACATATTTGATCATTTGCAGAACCTGCTTGGTTTAAATATCAGCCTCAACGCCCTGATGGCCCTCCCTCATGGGATCTTCAGGGGTCTCACGTCAATCCAAGAAATCGACCTTTCAACCAATGCCCTTACCTATCTGGAGACCAATGTTTTCCCAGCAAGCCTGAAATGGCTCGATCTCTCAAACAACTTTCTAGTCTCTCCCGACCCGATGACCTTCTACTCGCTCAGTTTCCTCAAACTGTCAGAAAACCGGTTTCACTGTGATTGTACTCTGGAGGGTTTCCTCAAGTGGCTGTACACGACCAATGTGACCTTCCTGAGCCAAGCTGAGCAGCTCAGATGTGAGTTCCCAGCTTCTGTCCACAACCTCCCCCTGCTGGAGTTCGCCACCATCATGGAGCCGTGTGAGGACGAGGAGGAGACAGTCCAGGCTCTTCAGTTTGCTCTTTTCGTCTGCTCTGCCCTCCTCGTCTTCAGCCTCACACTTGGCGGGATTACGTATGCCCGCCTCAGGGGGCAAATATTTATCATCTACAGAAAGATAGTCAACAGGGTTCTGGAGGGCCCCAAACCGCCAGCCCATGAGGACGGCTGGCAGTACGATGCCTTCCTGTGCTTCAGCAACAACGACTACAGATGGGTGGAGGCCGCGTTGCTGAAGAAGCTGGATAAAGAGTTTTCAGAAGAGAACCTGTTCCGCTGTTGCTTCGAAGCCAGAGACTTCCTGCCAGGGGGGGACCACCTCTCGAACATCAGGGATGTCATCTGGAGCAGCAGGAAGACCTTGTGCATCGTCTCCAAGGAGTTTCTTAAAGGTGCTGTTTAATGTGCAATTAGAATTGGGGGGAATGGGGGCTACATGTTAAACCTTCTGTAGCACTTTGTTAACGTCCAAGAAATAAACAAATCCGCCACTGCTCTGTCAACGTCACACCCACATCAGACTTTTAATGTTGGAGACAGATTCCAGAGAGAGCCCTCAGCTCTATGTTCTCACTTTAATCCAGCTGTTTGGGTAAAAGCTCATAAGGACTCCCATTCTCTCGTTCTTAAACCCAGCCCAGATGGTTACTGCCCTTGTTTACGCTAAAAGAAATCCAGGTGGCATAACCCCAGATATTAAAAAAGAGCTAACAGATTTTTCCATGTGATAACAAGAAAAGCTTACAGTATATCCAAAGAGACAAATGCACAAATCCTTCATTAATTGTGATTTTTATTTCAGAAACAATGAAAACAAGAAATTTCATCTTTTGTTCCATCAGTAAACCAGACCCCCTACATCAGTCTCGTTTTCCAGACAGCAGCATGCTTGTTACCACGGTCCGGCTGTTGTTCCTCTGTCGTTTTTGGTTCTGTTCATATGAGTGGAGACATTTTTGCCTCTTTGCAGACGGCTGGTGCTTGGAGGCGTTCACTTTAGCCCAGGGCCGCATGCTGGAGGAGCTGACCAACGTCCTGATTATGCTGGTGGTGGGGAAGGTGTGTATATGAAGCTGGCTTTGGTCCTGTTAAATTGGGTTAATAAAAAACACTTGCTCACAACATACTTATAGATGTGTATCTCCATAAATTATTGTTACCAGATTGATCTATAACAGTCATTTATTTCAAAAAGTGAAACTCATGTAGAATTACTGCACAGAGTAATATAATATGCTTCAAGCGTTTATCTTTTTTTACAGCTAAACACAAAATTCTGTGTCTCAGAAAACTAGAAAATCAAAAATATTCAAAACAAAAATATTTTATACATAAATGTGTACCTACTAGAAAGTGTATAACTGTACTGTACAGTATTTGAACTCGTACTCTTATTGCTTGAATTCCTCCATCTGCCTCAGGATGCCTCCCTGCCACCCTGCAGGCTGAACCACAGGCAGAACTCTGGTGTTTCAGCCTGTGGTTCTTCTGAGGTGTAATGAAAGCCCAGGTTCCTTTGATAGCGGCCCTTTAGGTCATCCGCATCGTCGGCTCTGGCGTCTCTCACCTTCCTGTTCATAAGGCTCTGTTTTTCAGTGGTTTCCGTTATATCTTTCTGAAAGGACTTTTTTATGTGAACATGAATACCTTCAACTCAGAAATATTCCCTCTGAGTTATGGTGTGCCCCAAGGCTCAATTATGAGTCCTGCCTTGTCTGCGCTGAGTGGGCCCAGAGAAAGTGCTCTGGGCCCACTATTCTCCTATTTTAAGGCCAATGTCAAAGCCATGGTGTTTATCTTAATGGTATCCCCGAAACTGTGGAGGCAGATAAGTGCAGTGGTCCAACTTAGCTTTTTCCATCTCAGACAGCTTGCTAAGGTGAAGCCATACCTTCCACCTTACATTTGTCTCCAAATAAAATGCAAACTTTACTTTTATCTGAAAAGATGACTTTGGACCACCGAGGGTCATTCCAGTTATTTTTCTCCTTAGCCCAGGTCGGATGGTTCTGACGTCTGGGGTTCAGGAGTGAACGGATGACATTCTTTACCTTTTTTTTTCTACCACAGATTTTCCACCCACCCAATTTTCCAACAACAGGTTTGGACATGGGTTCTGATCTGATCATGAATCGTTTACAGCCTCCCAGATGCTAAGTTACACTTGCGCACGCCTTAGCTACTTTGAGATGCTGCTGTACTATCGTGCATACTGCATATTATCTTATATTATTGTAAACATGTCATATTATCAATGATTGTGCAATATTTACACTGGTGTTTGTTTTTTACTTTAGTCTTTGCCATTTCTAATAAAACTCATCCACTGTTGCTTTAGAACTAACTTCGGATTAGTTCAGCTTATTTCCCCCCCTTACTACTAATTTTGTACAGCTCTGTGTCTTTGCCACCATCACGCCCGAATTTCCCCATTGTGGGACGATAAAGGATTTCTTATCTTACCTGTCACAGCACTCCATGATCACCCAGCTTTTTAGTGGTAACCTTTTGTGGCTTACTCTCATTCTGTAGTGTGTCAGTGAGTGTCAGCTGGACAGCTGTGAAATCGGCTGTATCAAAAATCTTATTTAGTTTTTTTAATGCAATAATCAAAATGTTTAGGAAACTGGATGTTGTGTTTCCTGTCAGTGACAATAACAGAAATAAATGTTTTAAATGGATGACTTTGAGTAATGAATAATATCTAACTGATACGTTTGACTTCTATTTAACAAACGTTTCATACTTTCTCACTGAAGTGCGCTTGCATCTCCCGTTGTGAGATGTCTGAATGGTGCTGCTGCCATCTGACTGACCGCCTGCTTGTTACAACCCTGAAGGTCGCTCACTACCAGCTGATGACGTGCAATGCAGTCAGAGCCTTTGTCCAGAGGAGGGAGTACCTCACCTGGCCCGAGGACCCTCAGGACCTGCAGTGGTTCTACGAGCGGCTTGTCTCGCTGATTATCAGAGATACCAAGGTGAAGAAGTTTCCCGTGGACAAGCCGGAGTCTGTGCAGCCTGAAGGTGGACCTCCTGCCAAGGACGAGCTTCCGCTTAGGAACATCACAATCGCTGCCAACTGAACTCGGCGCTCAGCGTTAAGAAAAGTCCAATAATGTGAAGGTAAGTTCTTGGCTCTCTTACGTTTAAGATAGCAACCTTTGTCAAACCTAAACCCCTTACTGAATTAATCCTACCATTAAATGAAGCTAAAATCAGGGTTAAGTCAAGACCGCAAAGCTTGAGCTCAACATATGAAGACCTTAACAGACATTAATTCAGCTTGTTTTTGTATTTTATCCAACAGGGATGCCTTCCTGAGCCAATGAAGCCCACCTCTACTCAACACGCACTATGTACTTCAGTTCAACTTGATTTGTATAGCACATTTTAGCAGCAAGGCAGTTCAAAGTGCTTTAATGTAAAGACTACTGAATTTTGTGCAACAGTAAGTTTAATTTTCTGAATTATGTGTCAGAGCTTTCCCAATCACATTTTCTGTGAATAAAATGCAATTTAGTTCAATTTTACAGGTTATCTTTGTTTTGGAATAAACAAAAACATGTTGAAAAGATGATTCATGTGTTAAATTACAAATACAATTGAAATTTCCCTAAATGAAAGGAATTTTGTACCACAGCCAGACAATTAGCATTTCCTGTTTCAAAGGCTTTTAGAGAGAATTACAGCAGGTTCCTGCAAAGCATCACTATTTACAGAATAGAGCTTTTATCCAGACCTGGCATCCTGTCATCACCTTTAGGACCAAAAGGTGATCTTCAAACAGGGCCACTCCCTGTTAGAAGACTGACTACAGGTCTACCGTCAGTTACATTTCCGTGATGCCAGATTTGCAACGTCTTCATCCCAGATCCATTTAGTAGAGACAGCTTTGTTCATCCGAAGTTCTTTTGGGTATCCTTGTTTATTCGTGAGTGTATCAGTGAGCCCACACATGAAAGGTCTCAGGAGGCTTTGCTGTCCTCACAACAGACAGGACAGAGGTCCTAAACAATCTGGAAAGGTCCTCCTCTGAAAAGACCTTTGTCCCTTTCCTCAGCAGTTGAAACCTGGAACTTTTTGTAAAGCATCAGTCTTTTTTCTTTTTCTTAAATGTTGTTTTTGCTGCCCTTCTGGACAGGAGGAAAGTCTCTAAAAGATGTTTCCCTGGAGGTCACCATGTTTGACTTTGAGGAGAATGCAAAAAGTGCCACAATTAAGCATTAAATTAATAAGCTATTAGTCGTTCAAGGCATATTGAAAAAAATAAGGGGACATAAATACCATGAATTAAAAATGCAGTTAATCAAATCTGTCATTCATTGAATGAAATAATTACCTGCAGTGTCTATTATTTATAATATAATTCATTACACTGTAAAATCCTGTAAATATTTCAGCATGTAATGAATTATTTGATAGTTCCTGTGCTGCTGTGCTCCAAGCAATCACCTTTGCTGTCCCAGACCCTCAGATCTGTCTGGTTAACCTGGACTATAAGCACAGAGTAACTTTGATTGGAAAGGCTGATAGATAAAATAAATTTCCATATATATATATATATATATATATATATATATATATATATATACACAAACACATTTTTGCTTCATGTTAGAATTGTACAAATACATAAATAGTTTATTACATTATGGCACATTTAATCCTCCTTGGGCACAGGTTTTTGGTTACAATGATTTTTTGGGTAACTTACTTTCTCCTGATGCAGCACCACCGCTGCCACCATCATACCTGGAGTAGTGAAGCTTGTAAGAAGGGTTAGTCCAGTGGATGATGATTTTCTTCAGTATTTTAGCCACTAGATGGCAGAAGCTGCCTCTTTAAGCGTTCCTTGTGGGATCTGAGTGAAATCTGCCATGCTGTTGGTTTTATGGAGCTTTCTGATCATTTAATCGTTTAATCTGATTCAGATAATGACCATGGTAAATCCACACCATCATGTCAGAGAGAAAAACTGCCTCAGTACTCAGCGCTGTTGGACAGTGGGACTGGGGTGAAGCTGAAGGGGTCAGCCGGTTTCCTTCCAGTCCAGATCCATCTGAAAACACGAAGCTACTGGGTAGTGGGAAGCTTCCGGCCCTTTGGCCCCGGTCGCCTGTATCCTCTCAGCTTTTATGAGCCAGCTGCTCTGAACATTAATAGGGCGAGTCTGTGGACTCGGACTACTTATACACTGAGGACAGTCCATTAATGTGAACACATGCAAACCCAAACATCTGTCCAGACTGCTGCTCTAGAGCAGTCGTTTCTGGTCTCTAGTGAAAGTGAGGCTCATTGAAAGATAAAGTGCTCAAAGATTATTTGCGCTTGTCAAGAGGCAAATGCCAACACGGAGCACAGTGAAAATCTTGCATCCATCGGTAGTGAGGCCCTACCAAACAGAACCTTGAACCCGAACCACTGGGTGGCTGTGTAACGCAGATGGCTTCTCAGTCCAATCAAAGCAACGAAGGCCGACAGCTTTTAACTGCAGTTCCAGAGGGCTGTGGAGCCCCACACTGTGTCTTTAGTAAGAACTATGGAAAACAGTTTGAATTTCCAGATATTATACCTTATTCTATAATCTGAAAGAAAAAGATGAAAGGCTTTTTACACTGATTTATACATAGACAAGGATCAGTTTGCCATATCACAGCTTTTACTTACTGTCTGGCTCAACAGTGAAACACTCATCCATCCATCGTCTATACCTCCTTATCCTAGTGTGTGAGGCAGCAGGTCCTGTGTGTCCATCAGAGATACAAATGGTCATACACACACACGCATACTCCAGGCAGAAGGACCCCAGACTGGGATTTGAACCCTTGGTCTTCTAGCTACAAGGCACCAGAGCTTGCAACTGTTCCAACGTGCAGCACATTTATAACATACTCAGCCAGAAAAGGTACCTTCTACAGATGTTTTGACCCACAGATCTTTTACTACTGGCTTTTAAACTGAACTCAAGATCCTTTCAACTGACTCTGATTCAGATGCCAAACAAAGCATTGAAATAATTTCTTTGGTCATTTTCTGGAACAAAGATTTCACAAACTGGGATTTAAAAGATCTGCATCTACTCCATGATGTTCCAATCCAGGTGTTTTTCTAAGTATCATAGATTTCAACTAGTTTAAGTTTCTCTAAATGCCAACAAAAGCACAACAGGCCATAAGGCACTGCCAACGTGGGAACCAGCTGCAGGCCTGCATTTCATCATTTGTGAGATTTGGGGGGGGGGGGGAACTAACAAAATTAGATAATAAAAAACAACTACAGTATCGGTTTGTCTTGCACTGATATGTCCACAAAGATGAAAAAGGTACAGAAAATTCCTAATCTTGGAAAAGTAGGGAATTTTGAAATGGAAAATCTGTAGGATTCCCATGGACAAAGAAAAAGCCATGCGTTATAGAAATAATGGAAAAGTGATGTGTGTTTGGAAACTAAAACGGACCCAGATGCAGCAAATTTATTTATATATTACTCAGACATGTCAAATTAAAAGTCTGCTGTGGCCTATCATCCACAGGTAGACCCAATAATAAATGGACTTCAGGCTCTAAATGTTATTGGTTTTTCATTCTTAAACAGGGGTACCAAAACTCACTTCTGGAGTGAGACTGAAACTTTTCCTCCATTTCTCACGCTACCCAGATAAATCTCACACCAAATAAGGAACCCGCCTGCAGTGAAAGCCAAAGTCCCCCTCCACAGTGACGGTTGTGATCAGTCACCCTGAACCCAGTGGTAATGAACTAGTCCTCTCTCAGGTCAGATCTCTGCAGCTCTTGGTTCTGTTGCCTCAGCACCACCGTGTTTCAGCTGGATCACACAGCTGTAGGATCACTCTCTTGTTAAGGCCATTGCTCCTCTGACTCAGTCTGGGTATCTGACACATCCTCCAGTTTACAATAACCTCCTTGGTTCCATCAGCAAGTCGTATCCATATTTTCCAGGATACCCATGTGTCTGGCAGCAGTCAGTAGCTTGCAGTGTTAAAAGGAAGCATTAAAGTATCTCAAGAGGGCTTCCGATGTTCGAGAGCAGATAAACATATGGACACAATGGCATCAGTTCCTTAAAGTAAACCACACAGTACTGGCCACGCAGATTGTTTGACTCTTTTCATGACCAAGTGAGGTACCATGGCATAATGGAGTCTGATTGGCTGCTAACTGTTCTGCTGTAAACCCGACAGAAAACCTAAGGAGTGTCTGGAGGAAGGTGAGAGGCAGCTATCAAAGCAGCCTGGGCTTTCTGGGCACCTCAGCAGAATCCCAGGCTGATCCCCTCCATGCCATGCTACATTGATGCAGTAATTCTTCTAAAAAAATAAGTCCAATCAAGCAAAGATGCAGACTCTGAAAGCACATGGATATGCTTTACTTTTGGATGACTGGCACAACTCTTTTTTTTTTCTTAACTGTAAATTCCAGTGTGTAGGTGCCTCTCTGTGATTGGCGGATCCAGAAGACGGATGAATGCGGATTGGTTACCTTGCTGCAGATTGCCAGTCACTCCTCCTCTGCTCCTCCCTACCAGCCAGACCTTTGCAGATGTTGGGTGTCTTTGTGGACACCCAACATCTGTACACCACGCTGAGGTGCTGAGGGTGGGTGCCTTTTCATTTTATCCTGGTTTTCTCATGTTCATTTGAAGTTAGGGAGGCAAGTCGCTGTCATTTTGTATATTTACATGTTAGTTTGGTTAAAAGTTCAGTCAATTTGGCTTAAAGCTCACCCTGAAGCTACACCCGATTCCCTCCCTTCTCAGTGCTAAACCAAAACACTTTGTAAATAAATTATTGTGAAGTGTGTAAACTGCTGCTCCTTGAGGTCTGACGAGGATGGATCACCTTTATATTGTTGTCTGGCCACCCCTAGACAGGCCATACGCCGTCATTTCTGTATCAACAATTCCTTTTCATTGGTCTTATGTAATATTTAAAATGTTCTGAAAAACTGAATTTTGAATTTTCCTGAATTGTAAGGAACATATCTTCAACACATATGCAGAAATAAACATAAAAAAGTGTTGCTCCATGTGGAATAAATCTAGGTTTGTTTCACAGTCTGAATTGAAATAGTGAAATAAGCTCACTTGTCTGTTTCCTTCTCATTTATCGCCATGCAGCTGTGCATGGCTTCCTGTGCCTCCAGTGGCGCAGTCAGGAGGCCAACTGTCCACATTCTGCTTCAGGAAGCCTCAGTTTAATCCTTGGCAGTTTGCTTACAGCCAGACATCCACCGTTTCAGACCATGCAGTTTGCTACAGAAATGTAACGCTTCACCATTAATCTCATATATATATGGATGTTGTGAAGCTTCACTAACCAACAAGGAAGTCAACCCAAAATGAGGCTGAAGATACAGCTAAAATGATCTGTACAACACCAATTAATTACCAAGCTTCTCAACTGCCCTGAAAATTAAACGCTACTCTGATCGTGAATCTGGATCTCCACCAGAACGTAATTTGAAAATTGGAAGCAAATGTTTACCCAGTAAACAAGCCCTGGAGCTCGGCGGCGGCCTCCTCGCAGCTATTTCAGGCCTGTGGGTCCCAGTCAGACCAGATACGCGCGTGCTGTGGAGAGATCCTCCCTCGCAGGGCAGTGTCATAAACTCTGCTCCACGGCCACAGCTAATATTTGAGCTCTGTTTAAGCAAAAATAATTACAGGCATGCTCATGCAAGGAACCTCCAGAGAAGGGCATTCGTCTTCACTGGCGTGACTGAGACTGTCGGAGGCAGAGCTGTTTGGGCCCAAATTAGATGTTTCCTTCAGGAGGCATCGAGCAAGCCCAGCGTGGGGTGTTAACGTCTGTCATGCGTTTTCTGGGAGCTGTTTGTGTGTGTAAGTTTGTTTTGGGGTTGAGGGCGTGATGGCGAATTAGAGCAAACTGTCAGAAAAAGCACAAGCAGTACTTTTCCTTTCTTCCTCCACTGCTGAAGGGAGCGGACCACAGGATGGAGGAGCATTTCTGCCTAAGGATTTTCTTCTTTCTTCGTTCCTGCACGTGTAGCGCTGCAGCTGTTGATTATTTTTGTACTAATCGATTGCTTTTCTGATAATTCCATTAATCTAAAAAGAGATGGTCTTAGTAAATAACACATCTGAATAAACAAGCGTTTTGAACTTGAAGAAACAACCATTTATTGCACATTTTAAATGCGCTGCAATTGTGCCGTGCCACCGGAAAGCCAGCAACAAGTCGGCAGAGCACAAACGGATATAACAGAAGAACGCCTTAAATTTCTGAGAACATTAGTGTCAGGGTTCCCTGTGTATCTGTGCCCTATTCTGCTCCGCAGGTGGTTCTAGCTGGCGAGGGGTGTGGCCCACACCTGCGATTCATTTGGAGCGGCTTCTTAAGCAGAGCACCGACAGATGGAAGACGCCAGAATGTTAAACCAGTCGTGTTTTTGTGCTTGGAAGCACTTACCTCTTGACACTCTGTCCGGAGAATCCCACCCGCAGCATCACAAGGCTCAGATCTTGCTCTGGCGACTCCCCCCTTGCTCCCTGGATGTTACCCAGCCGGGCTTGTGGTTCCCCTCCCGGATGCTGCTGGTTCCTCCCTTCATTCAAGTTAATCCATCTGTCAACCCGCTCAGCCGAAGCTCGCTCTGGGTCCCTCGCCAGTTCCACCTGCTGCCCTCCAGCCGCTAGCCACTACACCAACAGGGGGTAGGATCACAGGGTCCTCTTGCCGCTACTTCCTCCCGGTCAGGTCCGCCCAGCTGAGTGGTAAGCTGCGCAGGTTCTTGTATTTCCTTGGTTCGTTCAATCGTAGTCATTTTTCTTTCCTTTCCCACAGTACCTCCCGCTCGACGCTCACACCTCTCCTTCGGTGTCTCGTCGTTGTATCCCAGCAGTTGATTCCTTCAATAAAACATCTTAAAACTTGTGCCTGGCCTCCCGCTCGTATCCGCATATGGGCAAAACAATTGAAAACCATGACAGAGGAACATTCTGGCCAACAAAGTCCAGCGGATACGTTCGGGCGGCAGCTGGCCGCGCAACAGGAACAGCTGCAGTCACTGGGTTTAGCAGTAAATTCAACGCAGGAACAACTCCAGGTACTCACCGCCCAGCTTAGCCAGCTCACTGCCTCGCTTGCCGCGGCAACCCAGCCTGTCACTCAAGCTCCTGACACCCCGCCTCCTGCAGCGCAAAGCGCGGAGGACAGCAGTTTGGCCCCGCCTCCCGGAGACACGTCACCGTGTCCGGAGAAATTTTCCGGTGACAGCGGGGATTGCGGAGGTTTTTTATTCCAGTGTAAACTAGTTTTTAATCGTTCTCCCCACACATTTGCTTCAGATCAAGTTAAGATCTCCTATATATTACGACTCTTAACGGGCAAAGCCTTCAGATGGGCAGAAGCCCGTTTCCCTGACTGTGACTCGTTTGGCTGCTCTTTTCAGGACTTTATTACAGACTTTAAGACGGTGTTTTCGGCAGAGTTAGACACCGATCAGCAGTCTCGAGTCCTTCTCGGTTTAAAACAGCTCGGTCGACGTGTGTCAGACTTCTCCATCGAGTTTCGCACCGTGGCAGCAGCAGCAGGTTGGGAGGGCAAGCCCTTAAAGGCAGCATTCTTTCAGGCTCTGGATGAGGGTCTAAAGGATGAATTGGCCCGGGTTAAGGATCCCAGCACGTTCGAGGAGCTGGTGACTTTAGCTATTCGTCTCGACTCCCGGCTACGTAGTCGAAACCGGGCTCGTTCGGACAGACCGTTACGGTCTTTTGGACCCCCGGCACATACGAACGGTTCTCAACGACGGGAGGTTACTCCTCCACCTGAGCCCATGCAGTTGGGACGGGTCAGTCTGACTAGCGACGAGCGCCAGCAGCGCTTCTCCAATAACCTGTGCCTCTACTGCGGAGGCGAGGGTCATTTTGTCAGGGAGTGCCCGGTGCGGCCAAAAGACCGGGTCCGCCGTCAGTAGCGGGAAGGACGGCGGACCGGTGTTCGATTCCCACCCCCAACATGAGTGACAGCCAGCCGTCCTCGCGTTTTTGTTTACCTGTTACACTAGTCTTTAATCAGGATAGTATTAGTGTGTCGGCTCTCGTAGATTCCGGCTCCGATTTTAATTTAATCGACCTAGAGATGGTCGAACCGCTCCGTTTACCTACTAAACCATTATCGGAGCCACTCCAGGTTTCCTCCTTAGATGGGCTAAGACTGACTTTGATCACCCGCCGGACTGAGCTTCTGGAAGTGACAGTATCAGGCAATCATCGGGAACAGCTCTCGTTCTTTGTCTTTCCCGTAAAGCGTTCGCCAGTGGTTTTGGGTTTAGCCTGGTTAGCCGTTCACAACCCGCAATTAAATTGGGCTGAATCACGGCTCGAGTCGTGGTCCCCTGCCTGCCACTCTCGGTGATTGCAGTCTGCGCTCCCGGTTTCCCACGCCCCGAGTTCCATCTCGGGTCCTGTGGATGTTATTGATCTTTCTCGCGTCCCGGGTTGTTACCACGATCTGCGAGAAGTATTTAGCAAGAGTCGGGCTAGCTCTCTACCCCCGCACCGTCCTTATGACTGCGCCATCGACTTGCTGCCCGGGGCCCCTCTACCAGCCAGTCGCCTTTACAACTTCTCGAGGTCTGAGCATCAAGCGCTCGAGCGTTATATAAGAGAGTCCCTTTCAGCCGGATTAATCCGCCCGTCGTCCTCACCTTTGGGGCTGGCTTCTTTTTTGTGGGAAAAAAGGATGGGTCCCTCCGACCTTGCATTGATTACCGGGGACTAAACCAAATAACCATTAAGAACAAGTATCCACTTCCTCTGTTATCTTCTGTGCTTGAACCAGTCCAGGACGCGGTCATCCTCACCAAACTCGACCTGCGCAATGCTTACCATTTAGTTCGTATTAGGCAAGGAGACGAGTGGAAGACAGCCTTTAAGACCCCGCTAGGTCACTTTGAGTATCTAGTAATGCCTTTTGGTTTGTGTAATGCCCCGGCTGTGTTTCAAGCCTTAGTAAACGATGTCCTTCGCGACTTTCTAAACGTCTTTGTTTTCGTCTATTTGGACGACATTTTGATTTATTCAAGCGATCTTGAGCAGCACAAACAGCATGTTCGCTTAGTCCTGCAACGCCTCTTAGAGAACCGCTTATTCGTTAAAGCGGAGAAATGCGAGTTTCATCAAGCTTCTGTTTCCTTCCTCGGTTTGATTTTAGAAGGCGGACGAGTCAGATCAGACCCTGAAAAGATCAAGGCGGTCGTAGAGTGGCCAACCCCAGAGTCCCATAAACAACTCCAGCGGTTCTTGGGTTTCGTCAATTTTTACCGGCGTTTCATTAGAAATTATAGCCAGATTGCCTCGCCCTTGCACGCGTTAACCTCTACCAGGGTCCCTTACGCCTGGAGCCCTAAAGATGAGGCCGCTTTCGTTGATCTCAAGACCCGGTTTTCTCAGGCCCCCATTCTTATTCACCCCGATCCCTCTAAACAGTTCATCCTCGAGATTGACGCGTCCGACACCGGGGTCGGCGCGGTCTTATCTCAACAATCCAAGGTTGATAACAAGAACCACCCCTGCGCCTTCTTTTCTCGCCGGTTATCCCCAGCCGAGCGAAATTACGATGTCGGCAACCGAGAACTGCTGGCCATTAAGTTAGCGTTGGAGGAGTGGCGTCACTGGTTAGAGGGATCCGAGCAGCCCGTAATCGTCTGGACAGACCACAAAAACCTTTCATACCCGCAGTCAGCCCAATGCCTTAATCTCCGACAAGCCCGCTGGTCCTTATTTTTCTCTAGATTCAACCTCACTATAACCTACAGACCCGGATCCAGAAATGTGAAACCAGACGCTCTCTCTCGCCAATTTGCCCCTCCAGAACAGGAGAGAGAACCAGCACCAATCCTTCCCCCCTCGTGCACCATTGGGGCCTTACATTGGGACCTGGAGGATCGAATCAACCAAGCCCTAAAGCTCGATCCAGACCCAGGTACTGGACCCGCAGGTCTTAAGTACGTACCCCGATCTGTCCGTCCCGATGTCCTACGCTGGAGCCACGATTCCAAGTTTTCCGCACACCCCGGCATATATAGGACCCAGTCCCAGGTTTCCCGGCATTTTTGGTGGCCATCCTGGACCAAGGATGTCCGAGAATACGTCCTAGCCTGTCCGGTTTGCGCCCAGAACAAACCTTCGACCCAACCACCTTCCGGTCTATTACATCCACTTCCTATCCCCAAGCGTCCCTGGTCCCATATAGCCTTGGACTTTGTTACCGGTCTTCCCACATCCCAAGGTATGTCTACCATCCTTACAGTAGTAGATCGCTTCTCCAAGTCCTGCCACCTCATTCCGATCCGAAAACTACCTAATGCTCTCCAAACAGCCCAACTCCTCATTAAACACGTGTTTCGACTCCATGGGATCCCCACAGAGATCCTCTCTGACCGGGGGCCCCAGTTTGTCTCCCAGGTCTGGCGGCACTTTTGCTTTGCTCTCGGTGCACATTACACCCTCACTTCTGGATATCACCCACAGCCAAACGGTCAAACCGAACGTATGAACCAGCAACTAGAAACCACCCTCCGCTGCCTCACCTCGTCATCCCCAACAGACCGGAACAAATTTTTACCATGGGTTGAGTACGCCCTCAATTCTCACCTCTCGTCATCCACCGGACGTTCACCTTTTGAAGTAGCCCTAGGTTATCAACCTCCACTTCTACCCTCCGATGAACTCCAAATCCCCTTCGCTTCTGTCAACGAATACATCGCCCGCTGTCAAGATATCTGGAAAGCCACCATCTCTGCACTTTCACGCACCGCAGAGCAGAGCAAGAGATTCGCCGACAAACGCCGCAGAGCAGAGCAAGAGATTCGCCGACAAACGCCGCAGACCAGCACCGCCTTATCACCCCGGTCAGAGAGTCTGGCTGTCTTCCAGGGACGTCTTGTCAGACTCATCCGCCAAGAAACTCGCTCCCCGGTTCACCGGCCCCTATATTATAGAGTCCATCATCAACCCCTCCTCCGTCCGTCTGCGTCTGCCTCCTCACTCCCGTGTGCATCCCACCTTCCATGTCTCCCAAATAAAACCGGTCTTGGACAGCGACCTGTGCCCGCCTGCCGAAGCCCCTCCACCCTCCCCGGATGATCGGAGGCCCCGCGTTCTCAGGGTTGTGGACGCCCGTCGTCGAGGTAAGGGCCACCAGTACCTTGTCGACTGGGAGGGTCGCAGCCCTGGGGAACGATCCTGGGTTTCCGGTTCTGCAATAACAGATAAGGACCTGCTAAGCAGGTTTTGGTCAGCGCAACCTAGCACGTCCTCGTCCGGGCCGCCAGGAGGCGGCCGTTGAGGGGGAGGTAGTGTCAGGGTTCCCTGTGTATCTGTGCCCTATTCTGCTCCGCAGGTGGTTCTAGCTGGCGAGGGGTGTGGCCCACACCTGCGACTCATTTGGAGCGGCTTCTTAAGCAGAGCACCGACAGATGGAAGACGCCAGAATGTTAAACCAGTCGTGTTTTTGTGCTTGGAAGCACTTACCTCTTGACGCTCTGTCCGGAGAATCCCACCCGCAGCATCACAAGGCTCAGATCTTGCTCTGGCGACTCCCCCCTTGCTCCCTGGATGTTACCCAGCCGGGCTTGTGGTTCCCCTCCCGGATGCTGCTGGTTCCTCCCTTCATTCAAGTTAATCCATCTGTCACCCCGCTCAGCCGAAGCCCGCTCTGGGTCCCTCGCCAGTTCCACCTGCTGCCCTCCAGCCGCTAGCCACTACACCAACAGGGGGTAGGATCACAGGGTCCTCTTGCCGCTACTTCCTCCCGGTCAGGTCCGCCCAGCTGAGTGGTAAGCTGCGCAGGTTCTTGTATTTCCTTGATTCGTTCAATCGTAGTCATTTTTCTTTCCTTTCCCACAGTACCTCCCGCTCGACGCTCAGACCTCTCCTTCGGCGTCTCGTCGTTGTATCCCAGCGGTTGATTCCTTCAATAAAACATCTTAAAACTTGTGCCTGGCCTCCCGCTCATATCCGCATGTGGGCAAAACAATTGAAAACCATGACAATAAGGATTCTCGTTTTATTGGAAAATGCGCAACATCTGAGTTAAAGTTATGGACAAGTCACTCGACGCTTTAAATGACCACACCAGAGGTTTTAAACCGGTAAACTAAGTTTAAACTCGGCCTGCATCTGTTTGTGTGTGTGTGCATCTTAAATGCAAAATGTTTATTTTGTAGATTTGGCTTCATTAGCCTATTGCTGAGAGGGTTATTCTTTCAGCACATGGCATGCTTCAGAGTTTGTATACTCCAGTTAACGATTCCATGACTAAATTAGTTGACGGCTGTTTGAATAATCTATTAATTCAGCCCTATTTTTAGGTCACTCGATGCAATTAACAAGGTTCAGAAACCTTCATGCTGAGGTTTAGCAAGCCATTCCTAGGTCATGGAGATATACCTCTACCCAGTTCTTGGTCTGCCTTGGGTTCTGAACTCAGCAGGACGGATCCGGTGATGCATCCAGAAGGCGTCATGATCAGAAGCTTGAACCTCGTTAACTAGCTCTTTTAGATACAGAAGCAGTGGTTGTACTGGTTGCCCTGGATGAAGGAACAAACTCATCTCTAGAGGAGCTACCCGTCAGCCCTGACTGCTTTGGCTGTGAAAGGCTCGTCTACGCTGAAGGTCAAGGCCTAAAGACGCCGACAGTCACATCTGTAAAAAGCAACGGTAAAACCCTAAAGATCCCAAACCTGACTCCCTCCTCTGTATGATTATGCCTTGAGGTCCCGTGAGTCCAGAGAAACACGAGGACTGGACAATCAAACTCCTCTGACCGATTCAGAAACTCTGAGAGTAAAAGCCTGCTCCCTGGTGCTACAGCCAAGATTAAAGCCACACTGCTCCCTCTGAATCCAAGGGTCAACAATCGGTTGGAGTATCCTTGCAAGGCTCCACACAGACACAAAATAACTTGACTTTGAAGAAAACTGAAGTCAGAGGAGCTGAGGAACTAAATGTAGATAAGACTCAAACTTCTCCTTACCCCACGACTGAATAAACTGCATGAGGAAAATGTCTGACCTGTGGAATCAGCTCAGAAAGCTAACAGTTTTCAAATGTGCACCACTGCAGCTCGTTTATCTGTAGAAAGGAGCAGAAAGAAGATGTTGTTACCGATCAGTGACCTCCACCTACTCCAGTCCATTAACAGTATCAAAGGTTTTACTCTCCGACTGCAGAGGCTGGATGAATCACACAGCCAGGTTTTGGCTGCTGCTGACCCCTGAGCTTAAGATCTTTCTGCCACATTTGACGTACCGAGACCAGGAAGAAACAAATCACGGCCAGAAAAAGGTTCCTTCGAAGGGATCACAGGCAATCAGGCAGCTGATTTTGGTCCAGTTTTGCCCTTTTCCCGTTCTGAAGGCACAACTCATTTACAATACGACTTTGTCATAGTAGCAAACCACCAGCGACGGCAGCCGGCTTGGTTCTTAATGTGTTCTGCTCCAAAGCGATATCTCTGAGTGCACTGCAAAAACAGAACCAAAAATAAGCAATATTTTCTTGAAATTAGTGTGAAACCTTGAAAGCTCGCGAGATCAGGATGGTCTCACGAGGCTAGTTATGTGATGGACTATAGTTGTGAAGTTAAATGAAGATTCTGTTCAATTCATCAAGACCTGCTTTTTGGTGTTGGGTTGCGGGGGGCGGGTTCGAAGCAGGGAAGACCCTGGACAGGTGGCCAGTCCATCTCAATCTGTTCCATCTATTAACCCAACGTGGAAATAGTACACAACCGTTTACCAGGGAAGCAGCCAACAGGCTCGTGGTGTCTCTGGAGCAGCTGCAGAGATCAGTAACTCAGGTGGGAGTAGGAAAAAGGCCATGAGAAGGCTGTTTGGCACAAGACACACAGCAAAGTATGCAGACTGCCTGGAAGACAGCTGACATGGCACCTCTCTGGAAGACAGCTGACATGGCACCTCTCTGCACCCAGGCTCCACTGTCACTGTGAAACAGAGGGACACCGTAGGGCCCGGCCCTAAACATTCAGAGATAAAATGAAGTAGTTCAGACTTCGGTTTTTTTGAGAATCTGAGGTAAGACTTGAAAATGCATGTTAATATAATATGATTGATTCTGACTTTGTAAAGTGCCTCAAGATGACATGTTTCGTGAATTGGCGCTATATAAATAAAATTTAATTGAATTGAAAATTGAATTGAATTGAAGTTAATAGATGCTCTATCCGACCTGGGCCTGAGCTCTTCTGCAAAGAACAATGCCACCAACATACTTCCATCAATAATTACAGCCAAAGCCGGTTCTGAAAAGTATTAACTTAGGAGGGATGAATCAAAATGCACACCACACTGTTATGTTTCTGTGTGTGGATAAGGTTGCATCGGATCAGGATGCCCCCATGGCGCCTCCCTTAGGGGGGTTTTCAAGCACGTCCCACTGGGAGGAGACCCCGGGGAAGACCCAGAACTCACTGGAAGGACCATTTAGTCTGGCCTGGGAACGCCTTGGGGAGGAGAGGGATGTCTGGTGGCAGCAGAGGGGTTATCCGACCCGATCCCGGAGAAGCAGAAGACGATGGACAGATGCTGAAACCATTTATTATCTCCGTCCCACTTTACAATTATACACTATGTAGTGTTGATCTATCACATAAGATCCCAATAAAATACGTAGAAGTCTGTGGTCGGGGTGTGAATAGTTTAGCAGGAAACTGCAGTTCAGACCCTGTTGGGTGTAGCGGTGGTGCAAAATGGCTGCTGGAGAAGTAAAATGGTCACTTTAAAGCTTTCTGTGTAAAAAGATGTAAATATTCATACAGTACATGACACTAGGGACATGAAATACATGAGTTAAGCACAAAATAAGGACAATATTCCATAGCAGAGCTGGCACACCCAGCACCTACTAGAATTGCACAGAACTGTGTCAGCCATTTTTGGGTTTTTAACCACGCATCAGCACAAGCTTTCAGAGCAGGGCGGAGTGTTCGCGGCAACAGGAGGCTCGCTGGCTTCACCTTTTGGCACGTTAAATTCTGACGCCGAGCTGCACCTCACTTTCAACGTCCTGCTGAAACAGTAGGGTCTCTTTGGGGCGGCGGGGGGCGGCCGCTCTCTTCTGGAGCTCCGTTTGCACCTTTTGGCGCTTTGCTCCCGTGTGACGGGAATACTGTTGGGCCTCTCCTGGTTGCCAGGGATTTTAGCACAATCGGCGAGTTCTGCAATTGCGTCTGTAATAATGATGGATGCAGGATTTGCTTCACAGCAGTGTTCGCTTTCCTTCATCCTGTGTTTGTCATGACGGGCGGTCTGTGCAGAGGGGCTGGCACACCGGCCGTTGGGCCGTGTCGGGGCTTGGGAGCTCGCCTCCTGCTCCCCTTCAGGATTTAAAGGTTTTGTTACTTTGTCCGCAGTCTGCGGAGTAGAGCCTTGTCCGGAAGCTTTGCTGCTGTCCTGGTGTGACGCCGGTTGGACACAGTACTTTCTGAGACGGCAGGCATGGGCAGGTCCCTGCCTGGGGCCCACTGGCCTTCCCTGTGAGCAGTGATGGAACTGAGTGAGGGGGCAGTGGACGTAGTGGACACAGCAGTCCATGTGTGAGTAGGCCGGGTCCACGCTGGGCGCTAACAGGGCTGGGTTCTGTTTGATCCTGGCATTGCCTGAGAGATGGAGGAGCTGTGGGGTGGGAGGGCAGGACGGGGAGTCCCGGGGAGTGCAGGGACGCGGGGCCCACTGCTGAACAAGCTGAGATGGGGGATCTACACATGTACAGTTGTAAGTGTACTGGCAACTGGGTGGGGTAGGGAGGCCGTTTTCTGGCTGTGTTCTGTCTATATCAGTGCTGCGAACATGTGGAAAAGCTGCGGTGTGGTTTGGATGAGGAGGGACTCCGTTACAGAGCCGAGAGCAAAGCTCCTCCTCCGTCTCCTCCTCCTCCTCCTCTCCGGGTTTAACTTCGGCCTTCTGGCAGGAGGCCAACGGCTCCAGCTCATAGCGCTCTGCCTCCCTGCCCCTGGCCCCCAGCTGATACTTCTCCTCGGGGGGTGGGCATGCGGGCATGTCTTCGCCAAATGCTTGGCACTGCAGCTTCTTGGGCAGAGGGATCTAACCACAGGTGCCCTGGGGCCCCAGGCAGCAGCACATGCACTGGAAGAAGAAGGTGGCAAAAGCCCAGCTTATGCACATGATGAGCATCATGAACGTGCCCAGCTGGGTGTAGGCTAGGACCGTCGACGGCATCATCATCGCCCCAGCAACAAAGGTTGTCACCGCTGCCATGGCGATGGCGGAGCCCATCCGGCTGAGGGAGAAGACCACCTTCCCCTCCCGGCCGGGTTCTGGAGCGAGCCTGAAGGCCACGCCGTAGTGGACAGCGAAGTCCACAGAGAGCCCCACGGCAACGGAGATGGTGACCGACTCCAGGACGTTCAGCTCCCAGCCCAGAAGCACCAGAGAGCCCACGGTGACAAAGATGGTGCCAGCAATAGACAGGATGGCGTACAGGCTGATTATGACGTTCCAGGTGGTCAGCAGCATGACCCTGAAAGCCACGGCCACAGACAGCGCCATGGCAATCAGCGTGCCGCCCGACAGGCTATCCTGGAGGTCGTAGAACTCCAGGTTGCTGACAAACCAGCCGTGGCTAAGACCTTCTGGGGCGAAGCGCAGCTCCTCCGTGATCCAGGCGTCCACCTAAAACATCATCATGACGACAGGGGGGACACGTTTAGTCAAAGCATGAAGCATTATCACACAGGATCAAAACTTTAAAGGCCACAGGCACAACCTCACGGTAGAACTGGTACATCTTCTCATACGCCAGGGTGAAGAGGTACGTGCTCTGGAACTCCAGAACGATGGCTCTGATGGTGTCGTTGATGTCAAACCGAGGTCCGGGGGTCTTGCTGTCCAGATGGTAGCTTGTGCTTCGATCCAGCTCCATGATGGCTCTCTTGATGCACAGCTGAAACACGTCCTTCTTATAGGGGAAAGTAGACTGACTACAGCAGGGGTAGACCGAGGTCTCCTCACAGTCCTGGTTCTCCATCCACTGTTACACAGAGCAGAAGACATGCTGTAAGGCAACTCCTCAGGGATGGGCCGGTCCAATCAGAGCCTTGCAAAGCCGTCACATGATCCAAACCTTTTACATACCCACTGTATTTTATCAGAATGTTATGTTATAGACCAAAACAACGTAGTACATGTCTTTGAAGTAGAGGGAAACGGATAACTGGCTCTGTTTTTGTTTAAATAAAATCACCTCCTGTATTCGGCCTCCCTGTTTCAACACCATGTTGAAAACAATTCTTTCAGGATATGTCCCCATAGCTTTGCACATCTAGAGATTACGCTTGGCCGTCGTTCATTTTTGAAAAATATGTCAAGTTCTGTCGCACTGGATGGAGAGCATCTGACAACCAGACTTTTCAGGTCTTACCAGATCCTCGAGTGGATCCAGCTGTGGACTTGGACTGGGTCTTTCTAACACAGGAACATGCTTTGATCTGAGGTAAGAAGCTGAACTCTGTGCCAGTCTCAAGTGGTTTGCAGAGTCTGATGGGTTTTCTCTCAGAATCGTCTCATGCTTAGCTCCATCCATCTTGGAATAAACCCTGAGCAGCTTAAATGTCGCTGTTGAAGAAAAACAGCCCCGTATGATGCTGCCACCAGGGTGTCTCTTGGACTGGATGGCATGTTCAGGGTGATGTGTGATGGTGGTTCTCCCCCAAACAAGAGTTTTGCATGTTAGTCAAAGCATTTCATTTTGGTTTAATCTGAGCAGAGAACCTTCTTCTATGTGTCCCTTACCTGGTTTGGGTCAAACCCTAAGCAGGATTTATTTTGGCCTTCTTTCGCCAATGGCCTCTGTTAGTTCTGCCCCAGGGCAGCTGTGGCTTCTGACATAGCTCACCACCGTCAGGGTGTGAATGTGTGTGTGAATAGGTGAATGATGTAGTGCAAAGCGCTTTGGGGTCGTGGGACTTGATAAAGCGCTGAGTACAAATGATTTGCCATTTTCTTGCAATCAACAGCCAGATTTGTGAAGTGCAAGAATAATAACTGGCCTGTTGACAGATTAGTTGACCTGAGCAGTGGATCTCTGCAGACTGACCAGAATTACCGCGGTTCTGTCAGTTTAAGAAGATGGACAAACCTTGGTTGGTTGGGAGCACCTTCTATAACCATCAGATTCTATTTAGGGTACTAATGTAAAAGATCTGAACAAAAATGCATGAAAGGGTTTTAAGATTTTTCTTTGTATAAAACTTCCATTCCAATTCTCAATCAAGTTCTAGTCTGCAACGTTTTACTACATAAAATTCAATTTAAATACATTAAAGTTTGGTTGTGAAAAAATGATGAGCTGTGGTACCGACCTGTTTGAAGGTCTCGATGAAGCAGCTGGTGAAGTCCTGATCCTCCGACTGAAAGACAAAGCTCTGGTTCCTCAGCTTCTGGCAGAAGTTAAGGATCCACAGCTGAGATGCTGGGCTGGCTATGTTGAAGCTGCTGTCCAGCATCAGCTTCCCCTAGTTCTTAGGGTTCAGGGGATCCCTGTTGTCCTCGGGTGTAACCCCCCCCAGATGATGGTGATAGGCTGCGTGGGCTTGGAGCAGGCGAACAGGTTAGGCAGGTAGTGCTCACCGCGGCGGGCAGCCACATCACCATCAGGATGTAGTTGACCAAGATGGCCGTGCTGGCGTAGACGCCAAAGCAGCGGATGGCGGTGATATTGCTGACGTAGTTGCCGTAAAAGGCGGCGGCGGTGGTGAAGCTGGTGACGAACATGGAGAGGGCGGCATGGTGCAGGGTCACACTCACCGTCTCCGACAGCTCGGCGTGCTGCTTGTCGAACTTGGTGTAGTTCCACACGTCGCACAGCACAAGCGCGTCGTCTGCCCCGATCCCCACCAGGATGATGAGGGCGGTGAGGTTCATGAACGGGAAGAACTCGAAGTTAAAGACCATTCGGTACAGGAAGTAGGACACGATCAGCGAACTGATGATGGCGATTATGGTTATCAGCTTGATGAAAACCGAGCGTGTGTACACGCACATGACCAGCAGGACTATCACTATGACTATAGCGGGGTACAGCGTGTCAGTGAGCAGGTAGTCCTGAAAGAGGTCGTGTTTGATCCCAAACTCGATCCCCGTGACGGTGGTGACGCCATCTGACGAGTTCCAGTTCTCAAAGTTGTCCAGATAAATGTTCATCATGGACTCTCCTTTCTCTGTGGGCAAGAACAACATGCTGTACCTGAGCACGGGAGGATGCTCCAGGCTCTTTGGGCTCAGGAAGTCTTTGTCCACCAGGAAATGGAGGATCTGGAAGACGGCGTCGTACTTGGTGCACTTGCGGGGCACGCTGGCACATTTCAGCTGATCTTTGCGCCACAGCGCCATGTCCCAGCAGTCGGGTACGAGGGTGCCGTTGTGGTAGTACTTGGCGCACGAGCGCAGGGTCTTGAGTGTGTGCGACACGTCCCACTCTGTGATCTTCTGGCAGGATGACTTGTTGGTGAGGACGGCTATGTAGTTACCCAGAGTCCAGCTTGGACAACAGGAGACGTTATTGGTGCGCTGGAAGAGATTCAGGTAATCGCGGTGGGAGCGCACCTGTGGAACACACAAAGAATAAAAACAGACTAAAGGTAGGTAGAAAGGCAGCGAACACTAACAGCGTACCCATGGCGAGGCTTTAGTGGGCTTACCCTTCTGTTGTCCTGATTGCACATGGATTTGATGGCCTGAATGTTCCACAGACTTTTCCCCTCGGCCGATGCAAACACCAGTCTGGAATAGCTGTCACCTGCATAAAGTTACAAAAACCTTTTGACTCCACGAGGAAGACACAAACAATAACACCTCTCAGCCAGGCCTGATTCTTCCCAACGGCTTTTCACAGATCTAGTTTTGAACACAATTTGTTTCTACAGCGGCTCGCAAAAGTAAACACACCCCCTTTTTTCACGGATTTTATTAGCCAGATGAACACAAAGTAGCAAAAATAATTGGAAAGTGGAAGAAAAATTTACTTTTTAAAGCAGAAGAATCAGAAAAGTGGCAGTGCATCTATATTCAGTGTCCCTTAGCCAACACTGTGGAATCCCCTTTCACTGATCCACAGCTGCAACCCTTTGCTGCCATGTCTCTACCAGATTTGTAAATCTACAAACTATTCTTCTTTCCTATTCTTCTTTGTTAAATATCACAATCTCAGTCTGACAGGATAAATATCTGTGAACGGCCTTTTTCAGGTCTTTCCACAGACTCCTAATGTTTAGAGTTGTTATCCTGCTGGAAGGTGAACCTCTGCTCCAGTCTCAAGTCTTTCTCAGCCTCTAACAGCGTCTCTTCCAGGACTGCCCTGTATTTCCCTCTGGCTTCCTTCCCTTCAACTCTGACTAGCCCCACTTCCCTCGTTAAGGACAGCATCTCCACAACACGGTGCTAACACCACCATGTTTAACAGAGAGGACGGTGACTTCAGCATGCCGTGCTGTGTCTTCAAGCACACCTTCGGTTTTGCATGTCGGCCCAAAGGTCATCTGAGGACAGCATCTTTTGTGTCTGTGAGTTAGCTTGGGACAAATTCCAAATGGGACATGTCGCGGCTTCCTTCAAACAACAGCAAACAATGACTAAGTCAAGGTGATAAATTGTTTGGGGGCAGCGCTAGAAGTCAGAGAGTACCACGCAAACAATAAGCTGCAACTAAACAGAAGTCAGTCCACTGTCACTGGTCTGCTGCTGGATTGTCCGTTCCAAGACCATTTATCCGCTTTTTTCCTCCGATGAAAGTATCATGAAATGAGCATTGTGGAAATATATAACCGATATCACCACCGGTGCGTTTTTGTTGTAGTCTGACTCTTCTGTTTGCATTAAGATGTTTGATGACATTCACAAGCTGCCAGGTGTGTGACTGGAACGTATGATGAATGACTCTGATTGGATGAAGAATGATTGGCCATGGATCTGTCTCAAAGGCGATGCCTTAAGTAACCAGTTGACCAGTATGGAAGACAAAAAGTAACATGAATGCATACACACTCATCTGCCCTGCTCCGCTCGGCTCTGAAAGATTAAGCCCAACTAAATCTAAAAAGAATAATTCTTATTTTATGAAAGACCAGATGTGATAGTTACCTTCTTTCTCCTGTAACCTACGTTTACCATGTCCACACTTTTTCACAGCAGCACCATAGCGCCCTCTATTGACAACCTACCACTTGTTCTTATGGCTGCAGATTATTTCACCCAGCTCTGTACCTCTGTAGCTCATCTAGCGTCACCACTGGCCTCCTGGCTGCTGCTCTGATCAGTCTACTCCTTGCCCCACCTGTCATTTTAGGTGGACGACCATGTCTTGCTAGTTTGGCAGCTGTGCCATAATCTCTCCATGTTCAGATGGTGGACTGAACAGAGCCCTGGGAGATGCTCAGAGTTTGGGATATTGTTTTAGACCCTAACCCTCATTTAACCTCTTAAGATCTGAGAATGGTACTCTAAACATTTAAAAAGGCTCTCTGATGCCTAAAAATGGTCCGTTTCTCTTCCATAATATATATTTGAAGTTCAAAACTGATCAAAGATATATGTTTACTCCTTTTCTAAGGGGTCAAAAAGCCTAAGTTTGGACCATAATTCTCGGGTCTTAAGAAGTTAAACCTCTTCCCAGCGCTCTCCCTCACCTGTCTGCTGGGTTCCTTGGTCTTCATGGCACTGGTTGTTCTCTAATGTTCTCTAACAAACCTTTGCAGCCAGAAGCAGAACAGCTGGATGCATACCGAGGTTATATTACACACACGTGGACTCTGTTTACTAATCAGGCCTCTTCTGAAGGCGATTGGTTACGCTGGATTGTATTCAGGGGGATCAGAGGAACAGGAGCTGAAGACAAATTTATGCCATAAGCAGAACGCATGAACAGTTTCCCTTCCACTTCAAAATGATGCATCGCTTTGTGTCGGCCTATTACATAGCTCCAAATAAAAGATGTTTATGTTTGTAATCTGACAAACTGTGGATACGGTTTAGGGATGGGAAAACCTTTGAGCAGCACTGTACCTAAAGCTTCAATTCTTTCTCCTCTGGATGTCTAATTTTACCTGGTACGTCACAGAAGAACTCTTTACTGAAGTCCCACTCAACCTCCCGTTTGTCTCTTTCCAAGTGGTCCTCTGGCCATCGAGGTTCTTGGTGACTGGAGAACAATAAGAGCAGAATTACATCATTAGATTACAGGTCAGGTTACAGGGGCTGAACGAAGTTCAGGACACTTTTAGCAATGATGAAGGTAAAAGAAAAAGGAAATGGGATGTAGTCCTGCTTCAACAAAGTCATTCCTGACTAATTGTTCCCATCAGATCAATTTAAAATTTGGAATCAATTCGACTGAAGAGAAAAAGGCACAAAAAGGCATCATAGAAAGGCGTCAACTAAGGCCAATAGACAAAGAGGAGATGACTTAAGCAGAGAATAGACAAGGAATGAAAAGCAATCCAACTACTGGAATAAAAAAACAACACAAGATGAAGGGATGGGTACCTTTCACATTTGAACCGATACGGTACCGATACCCGGTACCTAAAAATCAGTATTAATAAAATCTCTAAAACCTTAAATTAAACAAATTTATTTCTCAATATATAAACTTGTTTGGTTCTACAAATGAGCCTTATTAAATCATTTATGAATTTTACTACACTGCCTGACTCCACAGCACATAAAACTATGTTTTACCAAAACAGAGGCACACAGTGAACGAGGTGAATAGGGCGTTGAATAAAATTCACGGAATAGTTCTAGTGGCACAGTTTCAGAGAATTTAAAAACCTATATTTCTTTGTAATTCAGGGCAGGATGCATTTGCAATGAGGGAACACAGAGATGCTCTCCTCTCTGCTCTGACTACAGGCGAGTTAGACAGCGTTTGTAGAGGAAGGGCTTTTCAGCAGAACTCGCCGCTGCCTCAAGACAATAACTCCAGAACGATTGTTACGTTCATGGGAAGTCACTGATAACAGAAGAAAGTCGCTAGATTTTTCGCTAGTTGCCTTTTTGAACAAAGGTCGCTGGGTGGGTCTGAAATGTTGCTGGTCACTGGCAGCAGTGACCAGGTGCTTCCTCAGATTAGAAGTATTTCCCGCCGCTGGCCTCGCACTGCGCGTGACAAATATTGCAGCAACCGTAATCTGCAGCGCATTTTGAAAAGCAGAGACAGAGCTTTCTATCAGCCATGCTTGCTTTGTTTACTGGACCAGCGGCTACTGGAGTCATTACGCTTTTGTGCGTGCAACGCTGTGTTCATGTCTGGCATGGTAAATCGGCCACTCTTCCACTCCCTCAGTGTCACAATGGTGCGTTTAGGTACCGTTTGATTTTACATAAATTGGTCATTGGTAGTACCGACGTGGTTTTGTGGGTATCTACAAGAGTAGTCTGCTCTATATCCTTCATCATATACGGTGCTGTGCTATTTTTGCTCAAAGCACAGCGATACCCAAAACACTCTTAGTCTGCACTTCTTATGACCCCAGCTCAGTGGGGGTAATAATGCTGATTATAATGACAGCAGAATTCTGCTTCACCATGTTGTTCCATGTGACCAGTCGCTGGCCAATAGCAGTTCCCCGAGGCTCAAAACCCTTTGGGGGTGAGAAAAATAAAAAGAGTAAAACAACTTCATAAAATAAATAAATAAATAAAAAAAAGCGGATGCCAAATCAGATTTATGGCATGAGCTAAAAAATTAAATAACAGCAACACAGATGCAGAAAAACAGACTCAGCGTGTCATTTCCCACCAACGATGAGCAAACAAAAGGAAACCCAAAAATATCTCAAACTTTTTTTTGGGGGGGGGGGGGTAAAAACATTTAAATACTTCCCAATGTAACTTCTGAATCCCAGAGGAACACGATGATGCTGTACTTACTAGCAGCGGGTCAGAGAAATCAGGTAGGTCGGGTACCAGGACCCCCACCAGGGCGCAAATCACAATTAGCACCGTACACACTCCCAGCACGACAACTGGCCAATCGGCTATCAGCTCTGAATTTCTGGAAACACGACAGAAACCAGAATCCGAACGGATCCAGCCTGCCGTGCATCTCCAATCAGACACTTAGAGAAACTTAGAAGGAGGCAGCCAAAAAAGACGAGACCAATGGACCTAACATTGTCAAAAGTCATTCTATGATTTTTATGTTGGGTTAAAAAAAGAGAACTGAATCTAAAACCTCCATCTTGTTATTATTTGAGGCATTTCCTTTTTTATTTAAAGTGATATTTTTGGGAAGTCTCCACCTTCCCCTATGAACAGCCTGCAGTACAGAAGTGGCTTCCTCTAAACTCTCTTCATGTTCTGCATTAAGCTGCAGGAGAACGGACAGATGAGGAGATCCAAGCTGCCGGTTACTGGAGGCCAGGTACCGGGAGAAATACAACTCCCTTTTTCCAACTCTCATGAGTCACTGCTGAGGAATGATGGCTCCAAAAGAGCAGTGATGGATGGATGACAGGACCAAAGGAGAGAAGGGGAGGAGGAGAGTTTCGCAAACCAGAACATCGACAGAGGAGAAACAGTTTTTTGGCGGGTCTTACCTTTTGGGGAATCGAAAGGGCCTTGCAGGGCTGAAAAACAGAACGAGGGAGGTAAATCAAGTTTACATCCCTAAGTCAAAGCAACAGCCAATCACAAACAGACCTGTGGAGGCTTTAGAAAAAGAGTGCACAGACTGTCCTCAGCATCTGAAGTCTGTTCCAGCAGGAGCACACGGGCTGGGTTCTGGATGACTTGAAACATTAAAGCTGACGCTGCTGTCAAAAACAGAACAGAACAGATCTAAGAAGAAGAATCTCCAAAATGTTCTTACTACATCTTTATGAATCTTCTCTGAACTTCAAACTGAATCTGTATAGGTTACATTAAAGTCCATTCATGGGCTTGACTGGCCTATAGGGGTGGGCCATATGGCCTTTAAATTTCAATCACCATGTATTGTGGTTATGTTGTGATCATTAAAGACTACTTACAGCTTCTTGGAATCTTTTTCAGGTAACCGTGTGGCTGTAACTGCATGTCAATTATTGACCAATAAAATGTAAAAAATTTGAAAATACAATATTAAAACAAAATTTGAAATAGGTTTCACCAGGACACTGGTCACGGAAAGAAATTAGATTTTTATTACACAGTAACTGCTTTTAATTAAAATTTTGGATTTATTGATATTTATTGATGCTCCTACAAAACCAACTGTGGAGAAAATAATAAATAAAAAAAACAATCCAAAGCAGTTTTGAGGGTTTTCAGACACCACTAGTTGGAATTTATTGTTGTCAAGATAAATCTAAATTCTTATCATGACAAGACATTTTTTACTAAAACAATAAAACAATACAATAAAGGCCAAGCCCTAATGGCCTAGTCAAAGCCCAGTACTAAATTCAATTAAGAATATGTGGCAAGACTTGGAGACCTGACTCTCACTGATGCTCTTCATCCAATTTGATCAGGCTTCAGCTATTTTAGACAGAAAATGAGGAAAACTCTCAGTCATCTGCAACACTGGGATAACTTTAACCTGACAGACCGGCAGGTAGAAGGGAAGTGAAATATGCTTCAACAAAGTATTGTTTCCTGAGACTAACACCGATATGGTTTCTATTTACTAAATAGACCTTTGAAGGCACTTGGATGCAATGGATTTGGGGGTGTCAGAGTTCAGATAGCTGAATTCAAATGCACATCACACCTTTCGGCTTTGAATTTGTGAAACCACGTGCTGTCTTTCTTTTTCTCAACAATTATGCACAAATTGGTACACGCTAATCTGTTGCATAAAGTCAACACATTCAGGGTTACAGCTTGACGAGACTAATTGTGAAAATGTTTAAAAAGGTATAAATAGTCTTGCAAGGTACTATAAACCTTTTAGAACAGCCCAAACGGATCATGCAGTAACAATGCAAAGTACTGTGAAACTTTACTATCTACTACCGCCTCCGGTAGCCCTTCATGACATGGTGGAGTTGACCCCAAAACACCCCCACCCCCCCAAAAGGGGTTTTAGCTGCTCGGGATTTCTCTGGACTTCTCGTCAACTCCTCCACAGAGCAGTAGAACGTATGGATGCTTGAGTATTGGGGAGGTGTGTGTGTGTGTGTGTGTGTGTGTGTGTGTGTGTGTGTGTGTGTGTGTGTGTGTGTGTGTGTGTGTGTTTGTTTGTTTGTTCTTGCGTCAGAGTGAGGACCATCACCAGTTTTTAACCAACAAAGTGAGGTCAATTTTGGGAAGTGAGGACATTTTCCTGGTCCTCAATTTGTTTTATATAGTAATGAGTAATGAGCACCATAACTCTGAGTTTTAACATTTTGGACAGTAGATTTCTTTGCTATTTAAAATATGTAAAAATAATAATTGCTGTTATGATGAAATTTATGACATCCTCAGTTAAAATTATTACACAAACCTTTTTCTATAAATTAATCAAAACAAGCTTTTTAGGACAGTACAGAATGATTATTGTATATAAACAAAATATTTTTATACCAATGATAACTAAATTAATATTAATTATGCACAAAATCTAAAAAGGACCCTAAACAAAATGCACCTAGAATAACACTGAGTGCAAAATCATGGCTATTTTTACTTAAGAAAACATCTCAGACTTAAGTCAGAGCCAGCAACCAGTGAGTGATCCCTCTTCGACCCTCAACTTTGCAACATTCACAACCTGCAGATGGCCCATCAAGCTATTATCCAATCAGAGTCATGCATGTGGATTCTGCAATGTGCAAGAGGAATTCATGCTGCAGATTAGGAACAACAGTTGTTAGGCTCTGCTAATGTCCACAAAAATGCTTTGTTTCTAAAATAAACATTATTCAAAGTACAATTGATTATTTTGTTAAAATTATTAATTTATCAGGGGGTAATAAATCAGAGCCACACAACCTCAAGCTTTCATTTTTAGTACAGCATAGGTTTATTGTTCAGTGCATTAATCAGTAAAACACAAAAAAACATGTTTGTTTTCAAATCTTAAGTACATTTACTTCTTAATTACTTAAAATGTCAAAAAAGTTGGTTGAACTCCTCGGTCCCAACACTGATGGTAAAATACCTTTTTGGTAATTTAATTCTTTTGCAAAATCTGAAGTGGTGTTTTGTGTGTCGGTGACACCTAGTGACAGAAAATAAAAACGTTATCTTTCTAAGTAGCTCAGAACTACCGGTCCTCGGTCCCTTTTACTCGGTCCGTAGGTCTTACACGAATGTGTGTGTGTGTGTGTGTGTGTGTGTGTGTGTGTGTGTGTGTGTGTGTGTGTGTGTGTGTGTGTTTGTTTGTTCTTACATCAGAGTAAGGACCATCACCAGTTTTTAACCAACAAAATGAGGTCATTTTTGGGAAGTGAGGACATTTTCTTGGTCCTCACTTTGTTTCATATAGCAATGAGCTCTACTAGCCATATAGATGTTACTTTGTCTTTTTTATCAAGGTCCTCATTTTTTATGTGAAATGAGTCTGAAAGTTCACAATTCTCTACTCACTAGGTCCCTCTACTGTATAGTTCTGCAACTGCACTCAGGTTTCCACCAAACTGGTTCTCTATTGCTCCCCCTATAGGTGTTCTTTTGGCACTGCACCCAAATTGGACATATCTTACCTTAATTGAATGCCTTTTTCAGTGATCAGTTTATTATTTGATATATAGACAGTACAATTTTTATAGTGTAGGCAAAACATAGATTGAATAAGTATCAACTAAATCTGTATTTTTTGGCTTTATGCATAAATAAAAATAGTTATATGCCTTCAGACTTATTTAATGCCCAGACAGGGAACATGATATTCAAGCTGGACATGATGTTGCAATTTTTTTGTAATATAATTAAACAATGTGTAGATTGAGTCCTGGAGAAGCAGGTAACAGGTAGACATGAAAACAGACTACTAACAGCGGGGATGATGGGCTTAACGGGCTGGTGACAGGCTGAAATCAGAGCTCAGCTCATTAAGGCTGCTGAACTCTCGGGAGGACCATTGAGCAGGAAAAGACCGTATAATTTTGAAACTTGTACTGAGAAACGGTAAGAACAAGGTTGTATTCCGCATTACCAGGAGATGCTAAACTGTGAGATGAATCAAAATTCTCTACTGAAAAGTGCCTCAAAAGGAGGAAAAACCTCAAAGGTCACAAAAGGTCAGCAGTCAGATTAGCCTCGATCAGTAACAAAGCCTCACCAAATCTGGGTCAAAACTGAACGTTTGACCACAAAGGGATCTAGTGCCATTTTCTATGGGTTGATGACGCTATGGTGGCCAGAGTTATGGTGCAAGGAGGCTCCAACCGGCTCCTGGCAGGTTCAGAGGCCAGACAGCAGATGTCTCTGACATTGATGGAAACCCTATTCAAACTTCTGTGCATGTTCCTATTGTTCAATTGCTGCACCCAACTCAGCCGCAGAAAAAGATAGCTTTTAAGCTTTTGATGAAAAAGAGTCATTGCTTCCAGCCTATGCCTAATAGAAGGCCTCAGTTGTCATGTTAGGGTTGAGTTCTGGCACTTGCCAACTGGTTATGGAGGAAGGGGACTTATTGTTTTAATCGTCTAATCAGGCTTTTCACAACTATAACATGCACATCCAGATCAGAGCTTCCTAGCCATAGCAGCCGGGTCAAACACATTTCCATTTCTGGTGTATCTGTGGAACACAGGAACCTTCCTACAGGTACTTCAGGTTAGCTATATGACAGTCCTTAGCCGCTAATGGGGTTGTGTTCCGCAATACCAGGAGATGCTACACTGTGAGATTAATCAAAATCCTCCACTGAAAAGTGCCTCAAATAGTGGAAAAACTTCAAAGGTCGCAAAAGGTCAACTGTTAGATTGGCCTCCTTCAGTCACAAAGCCTCACCAAATCTGGGCCAAAACTCAACTGTTGACCAAAAAGGGATCTAATGCCACTTTCCATTGGGTGGTGACGCAATAGTGCCCGGGTGGGTCATTTTTGGGCCTCTGACCGGGTCCTGGCAGGTTCAAAGGCCAGACGGCAGAAGTCTCCCTCTCTGACATTGATGGAATTCATATTCAAGGTTCCTCCACTCAGCCCCGGAAAAAGATAGCTTTTAACACTAGAAGTCCCAGAGATACGAGAATTTTCGTCAGCCTCCAGTCCCCCCGACAGTACTTCACAACTCATGAATCCCTGTTCAGATGTAAATGCCCCATTAGCCCTGTCGTTGGAGAACCATTCCACCCCCTTCAGTTTCGGTTTTAGCTCAACCCTCTCTGTTGACGAGTGTTTTACCTGAGAGCAGGGGGGAAAAATCATATTTGTAATTAAATATACCTAGGTCTACGTCATCAGTGTCGCCAACAACGGAATGACAGTGGAGCCACCAGCGCAGCGGTCAGCTGTACAGGTAAAAGCCAGTAAATTAGAATATTTTGAAAAACTTGATTTATTTCAGTAATTGCATTCAAAAGGTGTAACTTGTACATTATATTTATTCATTGCACACAGACTGATGCATTCAAATGTTTATTTCATTTAATTTTGATGATTTGAAGTGGCAACAAATGAAAATCCAAAATTCCGTGTGTCACAAAATTAGAATATTGTGTAAGGGTTAAATTTTGAAGACACCTGGTGCCACAAACTAATCAGCTGATTAACTCAAAACACCTGCAAAGGGCTTTAAATGGTCTCTTAGTCCAGTTCTGAAGCCTACACAAACATGGGGAAGACTTCAGATTTGACAGCTGTCCAAAAGGCGACCATCGACACATTGCACAAGGAGGGAAAGACACAAAAGGTTATTGCTGAAGAGGCTGGCTGTTCTCAGAGCTCTGTGTCCAAACACATTAATAGAGAGGCAAAGTGAAGGAAAAACTGTGGTCAAAAAAAGTGTACAAGCGATAGGGATCACCGCGCCCTAGTCAAGATTGTGAAAAAAAAACATTGAAAAATGTGGGGGAGATTCACAAGGAGTGGACAGCTGCTGGAGTCAGTGCTTCAAGATCCACCACCAAGAGACGCTTGAAAGACATGGGTTTCAACTGCCGCATACCTCGTGTCAAGCCACTGTTGACCAAGAAACAGCGCGAAAAGCGTCTCACCTGGGCTAAGGAAAAAAAGAGCTGGACTGCTGCTGAGTGGTCCAAAGTCATGTTTTCTGACGAAAGCAAATTTTGCATTTCCTTTAGGAAATCGAGGTCCCAGAGTCCGGAGGAAGACAGGAGAGGCACAGGATCCACGTTGCCTGAAGTCTAGCGTAAAGTTTCCACCATCAGTTATGGTTTGGGGTGCCATGTCATCTGCTGGTGTCGGTCCACTCTGTTTCCTGAGATCCAGGGTCAACGCAGCCGTCTACCAGCAAGTTTTAGAGCACTTCATGCTTCCTGCTGCTGACCTGCTCGATGGAGATGGAGATTTCAGGTTCCAACAGGACTTGGCGCCTGCACACAGCGCAAAATCTACCCGTGCCTTGTTTACGGACCATGGTATTTCTGTTCTAAATTGGCCAGCCAACTCCCCTGACCTTAGCCCTATAGAAAATCTGTGGGGTATTGTGAAAAGGAAGATGCAGAATGCCAGACCCAAAAACGCAGAAAAGTTGAAGGCCACTATCAGAGCAACCTGGGCTCTCATAACACCTGAGCAGTGCCAGAAACTCATCGACTCCATGCCACGCCGCATTAATGCAGTAATTGAGGCAAAAGGAGCTCCAACCAAGTATTGAGTATTGTACATGCTCATATTTTTCATTTTCATACTTTTCAGTTGGCCAACATTTCTAAAAAAAATCCCTTTTTTGTATTAGCCTTAAGTAATATTCTAATTTTGTGACACACGGAATTTTGGATTTTCATTTGTTGCCACTTCAAATCATCAAAATTAAATGAAATAAACATTTGAATGCATCAGTCTGTGTGCAATGAATAAATATAATGTACAAGTTACACCTTTTGAATGCAATTACTGAAATAAATCAAGTTTTTCAAAATATTCTAATTTACTGGCTTTTACCTGTATATCTGCATGTGCTGGAACGATGTAAAGACGGCTAGCAAGAATATTTATACAATAATAGCCATCTGCCCTATTTACTAGGCAGCAAATATAACTCAAGTCAGTTCAGCGCGATCTCTCCTCCACGACGCTGCAGCGGAGCCGCTCCACTCCGCGCGCGCACACACACACGCGCGTATATATATATATATATATATATATATATATATATATATATATATATATACTGGAGGGCCAACTGAGTTTGCAAGCCGGAAAAACTACAAGTCGCCTCCAAAGCTTCCTCTGTTTGGTGGATATTGGTGTGCTGATGACCATCAGAGACTGCACAGTCCAGCAGGGTCTCATATCCGAACATGGCTGGAAAATGAGTGTGTATGAGCTGGTGGCTTTCATTGCAGATCTGTTTATGAAGGCAATGGACCCAGTATTGGCGCCATGAGGGATTTGTGGTCCAAAGACTTTGGGAATTCACACATCAAAGCCACAATGCCTCGAAAACGGTTTCAAGATGTGATGAACAGGGGCGGATCCAGGAAATTTGGGGCCCTAGGCAAAAAAAGGCATGGGGCCCTCTGAATTGTGAAGACAACACATAACAGACCCATTTTACAGATACAGAATTTTTTATAGAATAGATATACATTATTTTTTCTCCTTTTTTCCCTCTCTTATCCCTTTTCTTGTTGTTTTCCTCTATGTTTTCTTTTGTCCCCTTTTCTAGTAGACAAACTGTGATCTGCTTATCTGTTCTCATTTTTATTTAAATGAAATAATAGCTGGAAGTAAATCTGCGCCCATCTCCATTTCTTGGCAAGATACTGTTCTTTAACTGGAGCGGTCCTCTCTGTACTATTGAGCAGCGTGCATGATCAGACAGCTGACTGGCCAGATCTGGGTCATCTTCAGGAAATCCACTGTGCTGACTGCTTACCAGCAGAGTGGATGATGCTGGACTCTCTCAGTCTGGTGGAACAACATCATTCTCAAAGCCTGGCTGGATAATCAGCCCCCAGGAACTTGGGGGCCCTAGGCAACTGCCTAGTTTCGCCTAATGGTAAATCCGCCCCTGATAATCAAATATCTGCGCTTCGACAACAAAGACACTCATTTGGAACTTCTGAAAACAGACAAATTTGCTGCAATTTCAAACATCTGGAAACAGTTTATACAGAGCTGTGTGTGTCCCACAGTCCAGGGCAACATATAACTGTTGATGAGCAGTTATTTCCATCAAAGGTTCATTGTCCCTGTCTGCAAAACATTGCATCCAAGCCTGATAAATTTGGAATTAAGTTTTGGATTGCAGTGGATCTGGACACAAAATACATGTGTAGTGCTATCCCCTATTTGGGAAAAAATCCCTCCCGCCCCACAGGAGAAAGGCTGTCTGAGAACGTTATTGTGAAACTGATGGAGCCATTTATGGACCAGGGCAGGACTGTAACTATGGACAATTTGATGAACTTTGTTAGAGGTTTATGCAGGAAAAGGAAATACAAGAAGAAAAGATGAGACAGCATCGTGAGATGAAGAGACGTTCTTATGGTAAAACAGCACAGTGCCAGGTGCACAATCTCTGCAACAGGAACCACAGCACTGAGCGTTGTGTGCACTGCACAAAGTATACCTGTCGCAAATGCAGGAAGGACTCACTTTGGGTTTGTGGAAACTGCTAAATGGGACAGTTGTAGCTTTATATGTAGTGCTTTTCCTTGGGTGAAATCAATGTTACTCCAATACTAAAGTCATACTGTTTGTCATTTTCTAAGCTGAAATGTTGAATGACATGAAAAGGCGAGACAAGACAAAATACAATTATTCTCTAAGTTGTTCTTTCTTTCACATAGTGAGCTTTGCGATATAAATGAGTCTGTTGGTGAATGGACAATATAAATAGGCTCTGCCTTGCCTTGTTGGAAAAGCTTGGCTATGACCTGTTCTCAGCTCAGGAACTAGGACCCGTCACAGGTTATTTGCATTACAGTAGGGACAGTTACCAAGGTAGAGTGAATACACTCTACCTTGCTAACTGTCTTGCAAGAAAACTAAAATTCTCTGGGACTTCTAGTGTTAAGCTTTTGATGAAAGAGAGTCGTTGCTTCCAGCCTATGCCTAATAGAAGGCCTCAGTTGTCATGTTAGGGTTGAGTTCTGGCACTTGCGAACTGGTTATGGAGGAAGGGGAGGTATTGTTTTAATCGTCTAATCAGGCTTTCCACAACTATAACATGCAAATCCAGATCAGAGCTTCCTAGCCGTAGCAGCCGGGTCAAACACACTCCCATTTCTGGTGTATCTGTGGAACACAGGAACCTTCCTACAGGTACTTCAGGTTAGCTATATGACAGTCCTTAGCCGCTAATGGGGTTGTGTTCCGCAATACCAGGAGATGCTACACTGTGAGATTAATCAAAATCTTCCACTGAAAAGTGCCTCAAATAGGGGAAAAACTTCAAAAGTCACAAAAGGTCAGCAGTCAGATTGGCCTCCTTCAGTCCCAAAGCCTCACCAAATCTGGGCCAAAACTGAACTTTTGACCAAAAAATTATTTAATGCCACTTTCCATAGGTTGGTGACGGTATGGGTGGGTCATTTTTGGGCCTCCAACCCGGTCCTAGCAGGTTCAGAGGCCAGATGGAAAATGTCTCTATCTGACATTGAGGGAACCCCTATTCAACCTTCTGTGCATGCTCCAATTGTTTGCTTGCTGCCCTCTACTCGGCCCCAGAAAAAGATAGCTTTTAAGCTTTTGATGAAAGAGAGTATTTGCTTCCAACCTATGCCTTATAGAAAGCCTGAAAGGCCTCAGTCGTCATAATAGGGTTGAGTTCTGGCACTTGCCAACAGGTTATGGAGAAAGGGTAGTTCTCATTTTATTTGTCTAATCAGGCTTTTGACAACAATACCAAGCACAGCCAAATCAGATCTTCCTAGCCTTAGCAGCAGGGTCAAAGACACTCCCATTTCCGGTATGTCAGTGTAGCACAGCAATGGACCATTGTGCAGACTGTAGGATATAGTTAAAATGTCATGCATGAGCCAGTCTCTTTATCAACTCTTTCCCTACAAATGGTACCATGCATTCCTGCAAAAACCTCTCCCACCTGCAGCAGGACGGCAAAACAAGTGTTTCACAAAATGGCAGATTTTCCGTCATGACTCCATTCAAAGATCTTGCTATTATCACTTTAAGCCCTATATCAAATGACCTTGGGGACCAATTAATGCTTATTATGGGCAGATATTTAAGAAATCATAGAGTATGCTGTTTTTTCCCCGTAAAATAATCATTTTAATTTTGGATTCCTGAGTTTTAACATTTTGGACAGTAGATTTCTTTGCTGTTTAAAATATGTGAAAATTATAATTGCTGTTATGATGAAATTTATGACAGCCTCAGTTAAAATTATTACACAAACCTTTTTCTATAAATTAATCAAAACAAGCTTTTTAGGACAGTACAGCATGTTTATTGTATATAAACAAAATATTTTTATACCAATGATAACTAAATTAAAATTAATTATACAGAAAATCTAAAAAGGATCCTAAACAATATGCCCCTAGAATAACACTGAGTGCAAAGTCATGGCTATTTTTACTTAAGAAAACATCTCAGACTTAAGTCAGAGCCAGCAACCACTGAGTGACCCCTCCCCGACCCTCAACTTTGCAACATTCACAACCTGCAGATGGCCCATCAAGCTATTATCCAATCAGAGTCATGCATGTGGATTCTGCAATGTGCAAGAGGAATTCATGCTGCAGATTAGGAACAACAGTTGTTAGGCTCTGCTAATGTCCACAAAAATGCTTTGTTTCTAAAATAAACATTATTCAAAGTACAATTGATAATTTTGTTAAAATTATTAATTTATCAGGGGGTAATAAATCGGAGCCACACAACCTCAAGCTTTCATTTTTAGTACAGCATAGGTTTATTGTTCAGTGCATTAATCAGTAAAACATAAAAACATGTTAGTTGTCAAATCTTAAGTACATTGCTTAAAATGTCAAAAAAGTTGGTTGAACTCCTCGGTCCTCACACTGATGGTAAAAAACCTTTTTGGTAATTTAATTCTTTTGCAAAATCTGAAGCGGTGTATTGTGTGTCGGTGACACCTAGTGACAGAAAATAAAAACGTTATCTTTCTAAGTAGCTCAGCTGACAGAGGGGAGCAACAGGGGAGCAAAAGGCAGCGGAGGACACCGAGCCGCTGCGTTACCATGCTCAACTCTATGATACCGTGCTACACTTAGGAGCTCGGAGAATAATACTGACGTTCTTACCTCTGTGGGGATAACAGGGGCTTCACGTCAAATTACAGAAATGATATGTTTTGACTAAAAGTACAGTTTTACGAAGCTATGAGCAGCACATTGTCCTGGTGTCCAGGCCATTCTGTAGGGTGGTGGTATGTGTGCTGAGACACAAGGCTGAGGGTTACCTGTCCACAGTGGGATGGGTAACCCTTTACTAAATAACACCCTCATGTCAGAGCAAGAGTAATTAGTGTCAACCATTGGACTGTGGGGCCTGCCTTATTCCGCACAATTACAAGCCGTGAAACGGGTCCCTGCTACCAGTGCTGCCATCCACAACTACCTCTGGAGGCAAGCCGGGCTGGAAAGCTGTGCTCTGCACGAAAATGCCCATCACTAATTAATACTATTGGTGTAGTAGATGCTGCAGGAGGCATTAGGTGACATCAATATGACTTCTAAGAGACTTTACCTAAACTCATCATGGACATCAATGTCTTATTGACTTAGGCTGGTTATAATTCATCTCTTTAACCATGGTAGGCTGCTTATAGATAAGACCAGAAAATATATTAAATTTGGTAAAAACAAAACACTGATGCAGAAGTTGAGATTTGTTGTGGATAATCTCAAATCCATGCAGGATCAAGCTTACACTTACCGGCTCAAATATGTAGATACACCCACACAGAGACTGATGTCCCTTATCGAGCTGAAAAGAAATAACACTTTTTGTAGCCACTGACAAGTTTTCTGGGCACGACTGATTGATTATCTGACCCCTCTGCTTAGTACACTTGATAAAAGACTATCTTATCTTATTTTACTTACCAGGTACCTTTAATCTAACAAACAAGCCTCATTGGAAAACATCGGCCTATTTCTCATTTATTGAGTATATAACTATTATTGTTGTTGTTAAGGATTAGAAAAAATTAGCCTTAAACACTCTGTGGCATACCGCACACTGCTGTAAATGGTATAAAGAGAAATCAGAGCATGGAATGGATGGCTCATTATTGGTTTTCTTGCTCCTGTGTGCTGGTGATTGAAGCCTTGGTGCTCTCTGTGATAAGGGAGCAGCCTTCAGAGCCGTCCCTCCTGTTCCCGGGTGTGTTGCAGCGTCTGCAGGCGGAGGAGGAGGCTCTGCAGGCGGGAAGGAAGCAGGCACACGTGGGCTGCTACTGGAGCCGCAGAGAAAGCGAAAGCTCCAAGAACAGGAGAACCAAAAAGAGGAAGGAGAAGCTTCTCTGGTCTTGAAGGAAATTGCGAATTTCGTGTGTTTTGAAAAAGGAAACCAGGTTTTCTAAACACACACAGAGGCAGAGGCTCTTTGGGGAACCAGTTTGCTGGGAAGAGGCGTTTTTATCAAAGTTTTCCACCGTGAGGGATTTCTATCACCGTCTCATTCAGCACCGAGGTAAGAGACAAGTCCCCGCGTCCCACTCTGGCTGTCCGGCGACGTTCTCCCACATGACGTCGCTGCTCCGCGGCTACTTTGAAGTCAGTGACGTCTGTTCACGGACTGATTCAGGCGACCCCCACAATTACGCAATCTAACCGCTAAAAGGGAGACCTGAACAAGGACCAGGGACAATTTGGGAAAATACACGGACGGTAGACAGGGTTTAGAAAAAAAAAAAAGTCTGCTTGAGTCATAGTTTTCGTGTCTTGAATTTGTATCTGACATATAAGTCAGGAAAAGAATGAAAAGCCGTTTATAACTTTATTTAAGATATCACAGCGTTTGCTGCGTGCTCGCCTGTAGCTTCTTGAGTGCACGACTGTGGTACCTACTTATATCTGAAGGCTCCATTCTGTTGGGTCGTCCTCGTCGTTCTCATCTTGCTCTGGGTCAGTGTGAGGGATTTACCCCCTCACTAACAGATGTTGTAAACAGGCATCTGCTGGTTTTAGAGTGATTGAGTATTTGGGGAAAGGTTTAAGTTTATTTGTATTTATAACTTTCTTAACTTGTTTTGTTGTTCTCACCACTCTTTTTTTTTCTTTGAGGTCACCTGGTCAGGTGTTGCCATGGAAGCGCGCCCATGAGCAGTACTAATAAGGACCTGGTGTTGTCAATCAGCCTCATGAGGGAAAATCCATTTTGATTGAGATGGAGGGGAGATATTTTGGGTTTTACTCTAGGATTTGGAGTATTGTTTTGATTTGTTGAAGTTTAATGTAAATTGTTTTTTTGTTTTTTTTTTTCCTCTAGAGGTTTTAATTTAGTTTGTTCCCTAAATATAAATTGTAATTGTTAAAAAGGTTTTCACCCCTGTTTCTTTTTAGTTGGTACAGGCTGGTGCTTTAAAAGCTGGGTTGTTGCAATATGGGAGAGTCTGGTTTTTTTTGTTTGTCCTGCACTGTTGAAGAAAGTGGAATCCCTGCTCCTCTGCTGTTTAATGTAAGTCCCTAAGGTTTTTGCTTTGGCATGCAAATCCTTACAGTCAGACTGGCTCCAACACGTAGGGTGGAATGGAAACATCTTCCGCTGACATTTTTTAAATAAATTTGGGAATAAAAAGTTTCTCTTGTATTTGCCCGCATCAAAATGTCGTGCACAACGTGACAAAACACGTTTTTAAAAAATATTTTTAAAAATACACACTATATCAATTAGAGTTATATGTTTCTGCAGAGAAAGGTCTTAGCTATTTAACCATGTAAACGAACAGGTTCTAAATAAAAACACATATTTAACAAATAAACACGTTTCCCTTCAGAAATGGATTTGTGTCAACCCCGTCAGACACTAAAAAGTATACAATTTGAATTCTTCCAATCATACAAGAATCTGAAGTTCTGAAGTAGGCTATATTATAATAATGTTTAATTACTCTATGTAAAAAAAAAAAATACAATATATAAACTTAAGTTGCGATTTCACACTATTTTGAAAACTCAGATTTCTAAATATTTGCGTTTTCAAACTTTGATTTTAATTTCAATATTTTAAAAACAAATTCCTTAAATAAAACATAAGAGGATGTAGATCAGATGGTCCTTTATTACAAAAACAACATAAACTGAAGGAAGAATATTTTTTCTCCTAAAAAAATTAACAAAAACATACATCCCACGCTGTCGACGAAGATCTGACGGTGTTGACAAAAAAATGTGTGCATTGCTGATTATTGAACAGATTTGCTCTTTGAACACTACTACTAAAACTACTCCTTGTTATTAGAGTATTTAACTTACTGTAAAGCAAACTATTATAAACATATTGCACATACACCGTTTCTATTATAAATTACACCGTTTCCAATTATCAAAAAAACAATAAGGGAAACAAGGGGCCCTCCCCAATACCACTTCCTGCTCTCCATCTTCTCTTCCACCTGTTCTTCTCTTCTGTTCCTCCTTCGTAAGTACCCATTTAATTTAAAGTTGTGTGTGTGTGTGTGTGTGTGTGTGTGTGTGTGTGTGTGTGTGTGTGTGTGTGCGTGTGTGTGTACCCTTCGATATATTTTCTTTCTCATTTTGTTTTGTTGCTTTGTTAACTTCTTAAGCTTCTCTTTCAAAGATTTTATTTCTCTTGAATGCAGTTTTCTTGTTTTATTTCTCTTCCTTTCCTGCCTGCTGTGTCTGGCATTGTATTCTTGAATATCCTGATCTTGCGGACTATCTGGTGGGGTGTGTGCCTTCAGCATCGCACCTTCATTGGATCTTTTCTCTCTGGACCTTTTCTGTGCCTCTCTCCAATACTTTCTCCAATTTCTCCTTTTTGCCCTGTCTCCCATCTAGTCTATTTGTATAACTTTTTTGTCTTTAACTCTCTTCTTCTACCTTTGTCTTTCCTTCTCTTGCATAGCATGCTTGCTCTCTTGGTCACTGTTTAATTTTTCTCTTCTCTTTTGTTGGTACTCTCTATTTCTTTCCCTTTACTCCTCAAGTGACAATTTCTGTCCAGCCATTTTTTCCTACAATACAAATAGAAACAAATACGACCATAGAATCAGATTTTTATTAACTTGATAAGATTGATTGATTGACTGATGGATGAATGAATGGATGGATGTAAAATCCTATAGGTGCAGTATGTAGTCTTCCAGATGTTGTGAAAATCTACACACTGGCTTCTCATTTATCTATCTATCTATCTATCTATCTATCTATCTATCTATCTATCTATCTATCTATCTATCTATCTATCTATCTATTAAAATGCTGGCAAAGTTACACGTAACACAATAAGCAGACCACTGCCTGCCCATTCTCTACAAGTCAGATGCGTATGGTTAAATAATGTAATGCATGCTATTTATGTGTAAATAAAACCCTGAAATATCAGTTTAACCCTTCACTAGATGCACAAATAATATTATATTTGCACATTAAGAGGTTATTGGTGGTTTTGTCAACTCTGTCAGCTTACAGGTAAGTTGACAGATTCTGTCAACTTACCTGTTCTGTTAGCAATAGAACCTGACGGGGTTGACGTCTGATGGAGTTGACGTATAGGCATGTATTTTCCCTCCAAAACATGTATTGTACACTGCAGCCAGGTAGTTTTTTCTCAGTTGCCAGCAGTCCCAATAACCTCACTAAAATGCTTACATTCAATCCACTATTGTTTAAAAAAAAAGTATCTCAACAGAAATATGGTATTGACATGGTGCAGCTGTGAACATAGGAATATTGACATTGTTTGTCTAAAATATAAAAAAAATGCAAAACGTACTAGAGCATGTGTGGTAATGCTGCATTCACCACAGACAGGGAGATGAAAAGGGGTCCTCAGAGATATAGCTGACCATGCTATTTCCTGATTTAAAGAGCTTTATGAAAAAATCTGACGGAGTTGACAGAAACTGAGGACACAACTTTAATAGGCAGATTTTTATGGAAAATATAATTTTTTAAATATTGTTTTTTATATTTATACCCCTTATTTTTTATTTGATATTTATGTTTTCACAATTTTAGAGCTTTTTTAGTGGGATGGTTAATATTGTAACCTCTTGCTGAGGACAAGTAAAATAACATGGACCTTCTAACCAAAGACCATACATATAAACAAATTTTCCCCAAAAAGATAAAAAAGTTTATTCTAAAAATCCAAAAGGTATATACGATTCCTTTAGATTTAACTTTGTAAGTATGTCAATCATGATGAATTTATTATTTTTTGCTATAAATTAGACTTTTCTATGTGGGACATGTTTTGTTAGCCTCGTGAGACCATCCTGATCTCGCGAGCTTTCAAGGTTTCACTCGCAGATCAGTCTGGCTACTCTCCGTTAAAGAAAATTTGGAGCCGTTCACCAAACGAACGTCCAATCAAGGCAAGGCAAGGCAAATTTATTTATATAGCACAATTCAGTACAAGACAATACAAAGTGCTTTACATGATTAAGATATACCAAAATAATAAAATGTAGATAGAAAATAGAATAAAAGCAAGTAGGGATAGAATGTAGTAACAAAAAAGAACATTAAAAACAGTAAAACTGTTTAACTAGAACAGTCAAAGGCAATTTTAAACAGATGTGTTTTTAATCTTGATTTAAAAGAACTCAGGCTTTCCACACTTTTACAGTTTTCTGGAAGTTTGTTCCAGATAAGCGGAGCATAGGAACTAAATGCTGCTTCTCCATGTTTAGTTCTGGTTCTAGGTATGTGGAGTAGACTGGAGCCAGAAGACCTTAGTGGTCTGGAGGGTTGATACACTGATAACAAGTCTGTGATGTATTTAGGTGCTAAGCCATTTAAGGATTTATAGACTAACAGAAGTATTTTAAAGTGTATTCTCTGAGATACAGGGAGCCAGTGTAAGGACTTTAGAACTGGGGTTATGTGCTCTACTTTCTTAGTCTTAGTGAGGACTTAGTGAGCCAATCAGCGTTGGCTTTGAGGCGGGTGGAGGTGTGACGCAACGAGAAGCGCGACAGTTCAGTCTAAAGAACATGGTGGCTTCAGCCGATGAAACTAGCGTTAGCGTGGCTATCGAGCAAGTTTTATCGGAATTACAGGGTATTTCTTTGCTGAGCTAACAAGCCTTTACCTGCAGCAGCAAGAGTAGCTTGGCTTGTGGTTGTGTTTTTGTCGTCGCTCGTAACAGAGCGACGACGAATCTGATTGGTTTATTTGGCCCGTCTATCACCAACATAGGCCAATCAGCTAACCAGTATTTTCGCCCCTTCCCAAAATAACTTCAACGGAAGGTTTCCAGATGGATATGCGGAGCAAATCTATCTGGCGGAGTCAGGTAAATGTTTTGTCCCAACTCTCAAGAATCAGTGCGTGAAAAAGACGCAGCCTCAGAGGCTGCTGATGATGGCTTACAGGAGGGGTCTCTTGAGCTTCAACCATTGCAATTCCACTTCACATAGACCCCAGCTGAAGGATTTGAATGTGAAAGGGAAGGATTTAAAACATAATTGTTTTCCCTTTAAAATACAATTGCATAAAATACTGTAGTGAGGATGTATTAAGGATGTTAAAATCACGAAGAATCCTTTCAGTGCTTATTTCACCCTTATTTCAGGTATAAATCTAAACATTAATCATTTTTCCAACACTGTGAAGCGAGAGCTGCAGCTGTAATCATTTCCACGGTACATATTTTCATTCTCATATCAGCTCAGGGCAAACAAATGAAGTATTGCACTGGGGGCTTGATGAAATGTGCAATAAGAAGAGGGAAAGACAGGCTGCTGGCGTGGACCATGACCCTGTCAGAGTAAACACTGGGACTGTTTGTCCTTCGTAGGTCGGGGACAGAATGTGGCGGTTGGTCCTTCCACTGATCTGCACCAGCTTCTACCTACAGGTGGGTGTCTAAAACTGGCCTCAACTGGCACATTTTCTAGAGATCAAGTATACCGTGTGTACAGTTCTATCAATCCTCAATGACCTTAGTTGATTGTGGTTTCAAACACCTGTCCTCCTATGTGCTCCAGGTTTTAAAAGTGGAATTTTTAGTGCTGAAAAAGGAAAGGAACAAAAATCACCAGCGTTCTGTTTGCTACTCTGGGGCTGATGGAAAACCAGGAAAGGAAAATCAAGCATGGTTGTTATGCTAGAGATGAGTTTATTAAAGTTACAAGGGTCAAGAGCAACCACTAAGTGGAGCCGACTGAATTTTACAGAGAAATCTAATCTAAAACCCTCAAGATCTAACATTTCAGACACATACGTCCTTGTTTAAAATACAACTGAAAACCGTGCTTTGACTTTCATTCATTTTTAACCCTTTCTAAGGCCTAACTCTGACCATCACCAGTATATACCTAACCCTAACCTAATTGACAACCTAGTCGTAAACCTATCCCCGAAAACAAATGTCCTCGATCTACATCAAAGTCCTCATTTTGGTGGTAAAAGAGGGAAATTCTGTTCTCACTCAGCTGCAAGTACATTCAAACACTCTCACACAGATATACGTGGAAAAACAAAGCCAGAGTTGCAAAGATTTGGTGGATCTTTCATATAAAATCCAAACATACGCTCCAAAAAATCTCTGTCAACAACAAATGTTCACGTCGTCAACTTCATCAATTGTGTCATCTACGATCATGGCTAGACAGGACCTCAAGCTATTCTGCTAACATTGGAGCCTCCGTTGCTGCTGCTGAACTGCAGCCTGTTGAGTACACAGTGTGCAAACTACCTGATCCAAACTAACACAGACTCGTCCATAAAAGTGCCACCTTGTTCTCTAAATGGTGATCCCACTGGTGATCCCATCAGCCAAATCCTCGCTCTAAGTCACATGCATATTTAGTGCTTCTTTAATCCATCAAATGATATTTTGCTTGAGTAAATTGCATCTTTACACCTGTGCATTTTGCAGCTGTAATACACACACAAACGTGCACACACACACACACACTTAAACACAAACGGACAGCATAGCAAAATAAATGTTTGGATATGAGGCTCTTAAAGTTGCTGTAGATCGTTGGTCTTCGATCACGCCGAGTTGCCGCTTTATTGCGAGGCATCGCAGAGGGTCAGGCTCTGCTCTGTCCGGCAATATTTATGAATTAAGCAAACCGGCATTATGATAGATCTGCGATACTGTCGCTAGATGTCGTCTGTTTATATTTCTTTGATCGCGGCTGAGAAGGGATTATTTTTTGCCTCAAAAAGGACCATCAAAACACGATCAAGATGGAGGCTTGGTGTATATGATCTTATTTTATCATGATCAAACGGTTTTTGGTCTGTCTATTAATCTGTCTATTAACTTGCAAGCAGTCTGAAAAACTGGAATACACAGTTGCTTGGTCCTGAATTCTCTAAATTAATGTATCCTTTCTCTCTGCAGCCAACTACTGGTCACCAAATATGCCAGTTGTCGGGACAAATAGCCGACTGCGCTTCAAGGAACCTCCACTGGGTCCCAGCTCTGCCTCTGGACACCATCCATTTATATTTGGATAGAAATTACATCAGTGAGATCAACAGAACATCCTTCAGAGACTTGGAGGAACTCCAGAGATTAGACCTGGGAAGCCAGCATGTAGTCGTCATCATCAGGAACGACTCTTTCCTGAGGCAGAGAAAGTTGACCGTGCTGATTCTTGGACAGAATGTGGGTCTTAAGCTGGAACCGCGGGCATTCGCCGGGCTGGTCAGTTTAAGAGACCTCTGGCTGGATTACTGCTCTCTGAACGACTCCATACTGAAAGAAAGCTATCTAGAGCCGCTTGTGTCGTTGCAAAGGCTCAACCTCTTCAGGAACAACATAGAGGCACTTCAACCCGGCCTGTTCTTTTTGAATCTCACAAAGTTTTCACAGTTAATTCTTAAACTGAACTCCCTCAAGAAAATATGTGAGGAGGACTTAGTTGGCTTCAGGGGGAAATCTTTTCACCTCCTCGACTTGTCGTCCAACAGCTTCTTCCGATCTGAAGTTGACTGGGCGAGCTGTGGAAACCCTTTCAAAGGGATGGCCTTCAACGGGCTCGATATCTCAAGCAGTGGAATGAATTTGGAGAAATTAAGGCTGTTTTTCAGAGCTATCAGGGGGACTCCAATTGCTCATCTCAAATGTTCTGGAAGTCTTGGAAAAGACTTTTCCTATAAAAACATTGAAGATCCAGATAAAGACACATTCCAAGGCCTTGAGAACAGCTTGATCAACAATTTTGATCTCTCAGGCAACAGGATTTTTGCTTTAAAGACTGGCGTCTTTAGGGCTCTGAAAGATGCAAAGATGATCGATGTCTCCAGGAATAAAATAAATGTAATTGAGGAAAATGCCTTTATTGGTCTGCAGACCAATTTACTGCGTCTCAACTTGTCATCCAATCTGTTAGGGGAAATCCTCTCCCAAACGTTCAGAGGTCTGACAGAACTTCTTATTTTGGACTTGTCTAACAACCACATTGGTGTGCTGGGACACAATGCCTTCTGGGGTCTTCCCCAATTACAACATTTATACCTGACGGGAAATGCTCTGCAACAGCTGGAGTCTCCTGCGGCGCTGCCCGACTTAAATTTCCTCCTCCTGAGAGACAATAAGTTGAATTCCATCAGCGACCTCACCAGCTCGTGGAACAACAGCGTCTATTTAGACATTTCAGGAAACAGGTTCACAAACCTGGGGGACGTTTATGTCGTTCTGACTCATTTCAAGCGTCTGCGGTACTTTTTTTATGGGGGCAACTCCATTTTGTGGTGCACAATAAATCATGGTGTCTCCATGCCTCGTGATAATAGTTTGGAAGTGTTGGACCTTCACGCCTGTTCCCTGCAGATTGCTTGGGCCCAGGGGAAGTGTGTTGACATATTTGATCATTTGCAGAACCTGCTTGGTTTAAATATCAGCCTCAACACCCTGATGTCCCTCCCTCATGGGATCTTCAGGGGTCTCACGTCAATCCAAGAAATTGACCTTTCAGCCAACGCCCTTACCTATCTGGAGACCAATGTTTTCCCAGCAAGCCTGAAATGGCTCGATCTCTCAAACAACTTTCTAGTCTCTCCCGACCCGATGACCTTCTACTCGCTCAGTTTCCTCAAACTGTCAGAAAACCGGTTCCACTGTGATTGTACTCTGGAGGGTTTCCTCAAGTGGCTGAATACGACCAATGTGACCTTCCTGAGCCAAGCTGAGCAGCTCAGATGTGAGTTCCCAGCTTCTGTCCACAACCTCCCCCTGCTGGAGTTCGCCACCATCATGGAGCCGTGTGAGGACGAGGAGGAGGCAGTCCAGGCTCTTCAGTTTGCTCTTTTCGTCTGCTCTGCCCTCCTCGTCTTCAGCCTCACACTTGGCGGGATTACGTATGCCCGCCTCAGGGGGCAAATATTCATCATCTACAGAAAGATAGTCAACAGGGTTCTGGAGGGCCCCAAACCGCCAGCCCATGAGGATGACTGGCAGTACGATGCCTTCCTGTGCTTCAGCAACAACGACTACAGATGGGTGGAGGCCGCGTTGCTGAAGAAGCTGGATAAAGAGTTTTCAGAAGAGAACCTGTTCCGCTGTTGCTTCAAAGCCAAAGACTTCCTGCCAGGGGGGGACCACCTCTCGAACATCAGGGATGTCATCTGGAGCAGCAGGAAGACCTTGTGCATCGTCTCCAAGGAGTTCCTTAAAGGTGCTGTTTAATGTGCAATTAGAATTGGGGGGAATGGGGGCTACATGTTAAACCTTCTGTAGCACTTTGTTAACGTCCAAGAAATAAACAAATCCGCCACTGCTTTGTCAACGTCACACCCACATCAGACTTTTAATGTTGGAGACAGATTCCAGAGAGAGCCCTCAGCTCTATGTTCTCACTTTAATCCAGCTGTTTGGGTAAAAGCTCTTAAGGACTCCCATTGTCTCGTTCTTAAACCCAGCCCAGATGGTTACTGCCCTTGTTTACGCTAAAAGAAATCCAGGTGGCATAACCCCAGATATTAAAAAAGAGCTAACAGATTTTTCCATGTGATAACAAGAAAAGCTTACAGTATATCCAAAGAGACAAATGCACAAATGCTTCATTAATTGTGATTTTTATTTCAGAAACAATGAAAACAAGAGATTTCATCTTTTGTTCCATCAGTAAACCAGACCCCCTACATCAGTCTTGTTTTCCAGACAGCAGCATGCTTGTTACCACGGTCCGGCTGTTGTTCCTCTGCTGTCTTTGGTTCTGTTCATATGAGTGGAGACATTTTTGCCTCTTTGCAGATGGCTGGTGCTTGGAGGCGTTCACTTTAGCCCAGGGCCGCATGCTGGAGGAGCTGACCAACGTCCTGATTATGCTGGTGGTGGGGAAGGTGTGTATATGAAGCTGGCTTTGGTCCTGTTGAATTGGGTTAATAAAAAACACTTGCTCACAACATACTTATAGATGTGTATCTCTATAAATTATTGTTACCAGATTGATCTATAACAGTCATTTATTTCAAAAAGTGAAACTCATGTAGAATTACTGCACAGAGTAATATAATATGCTTCAAGCGTTTATCTTTTTTACAGCTAAACACAAAATTCTGTGTCTCAGAAAACTAGAAAATCAAAAATATTCAAAACAAAAATATTTTATACATAAATGTGTACCTACTAGAAAGTGTATAACTGTACTGTACAGTATTTGAACTCGTACTTAGTTGGGCCCTTTTATTGCTTGAATTCCTCCATCTCCCTCAGGATGCCTCCCTGCCACCCTGCAGGCTGAACCACAGGCAGAACTCTGGTGTTTCAGCCTGTGGTTCTTCTGAGGTGTAATGAAAGCCCAGGTTCCTTTGATAGCGGCCCTTTAGGTCATCCGCATCGTCGGCTCTGGCGTCTCTCACCTTCCTGTTCATAAGGCTCTGTTTTTCAGTGGTTTCCGTTATATCTTTCTGAAAGGACTTTTTTAAGTGAACATGAATACCTTCAACTCAGAAATATTCCCTCTGAGTTATGGTGTGCTCCAAGGCTCAATTATGAGTCCTGCCTTGTCTGCACTGAGTGGGCCCAGAGAAAGTGCTCAGAGCTCACTATTCTCCTTTTTTGAGGCCAATGGAAAAGCCATGGTGTTTGTCTTAATGGTATCCCCGAAACTGTGGAGGCAGATAAGTGCATTGGTCCAACTTAGCTTTTTCCATCTCAGACAGCTTGCTAAGTTAAAGCCATACCTTCCACCTTACATTTGTCTCCAAATAAAATGCAAACTTTACTTTTATCTGAAAAGATGACTTTGGACCACTGAGGGTCAGTCCAGTTATTTTTCTCCTTAGCCCAGGTCGGATGGTTTTGACGTCTGGGGTTCAGGTGTGAACGGATGACATTCTTTTCCTTTTTTGTTTTCTGCCACAGATTTTCCACCCACCCCATTTTCCAACAATAGGTTTGGACACGGGATCCGATCTGATCATGAATCGTTTACAGCCTCCCAGATGCTAAGTTACACTTGCGCACGCCTTAGCTACTTTGAGATGCTGCTGTACTATCGTGCATACTGCATATTATCTCATATCATTCTATAAACAGGCTGGAGGTTTTCCACTGTTTAACTTGAATATATAATCATCTTTACCTGAACATGTCATATTATCAATGATTGTGCAATATTTACTCTGGTGTTTATCTTTTACTTTTGTCTTTGGCATTTCAAATAAAACTCATCCACTGTTGCTTTAGAACTGACTTCGGATTAGTTTATCTTATTTTTCCCCCCCTTACTACTAATTTTGTGCAGCTCTGTGTCTTTGCCACCATCACGCCCGAATTTCCCCATTGTGGGACGATAAAGGATTTCTTATCTTACCTTTTACAGCACTCTGTGATCACCCAGCTTTTTAGTGGTAACCTTTTGTGGCTTACTCTCATTCTGTAGTGTGTCAGTGAGTGTCAGCTGGACAGCTGTGAAATCGGCTGTATCAAAAATCTTTAGTTTTTTTTAATGCAATAATCAAAATGTCTAGGAAACTGGATGTTGTGTTTCCTGTCAGTGACATTAACACAAATAAATGCTTTAAATGGATGACTGAGTAATGAATATCTAACTGATACGTTTGACTTCTATGTGAAAACGTTTCATACTTTCTCACTGAAGTGCGCTTGCATCTCCCGTTGTGAGATGTCTGAATGGTGCTGCTGCCATCTGACTGACCGCCTGCTTGTTACAACCCTGAAGGTCGCTCACTACCAGCTGATGACGTGCAATGCAGTCAGAGCCTTTGTCCAGAGGAGGGAGTACCTCACCTGGCCCGAGGACCCTCAGGACCTGCAGTGGTTCTACGAGCGGCTTGTCTCGCTGATTATCAGAGACACCAAGGTGAAGAAGTTTCCCGTGGACAAGCCACGGTCTGTGCAGCCTGAAGGTGGACCTCCTGCCAAGGACGAGGTTCCGCTTAGGAACATCAGAATTGCTGCCAACTGAACTCAGCGCTAAGCGTAAAGAAAAGTCCAGTAATGTGAAGGTAAGTTCTTGGCTCTCTTCACGTTTAAGATAGCAACCTTTGTCAAACCTAAACCCCTTACTGAATTAATCCTACCATCAAATGAAGCTGAAATCAGGGTTAAGTCAAGACTGCAAAGGTTGAGCTTAACATATGAAGACCTTAACGGACATTAATTCAGCTTGTTTTTGTATTTTATCCAACAGGGATGCCTTCCTGAGCCAATGAAGCCCACCTCTACTCAACACGCACTATGTACTTCAGTTCAAATTGATTTGTATAGCACATTTTAGCAGCAAGGCGGTTCATAGTGCTTGAATGTAAAGACTACTGAATTTTGTGGAACATTAAGTTTAATGTTCTGAATTATGTGTCAGCGCTTTCCCAATCACATTTTCTGTGAATAAAATACAATTTAGTTCAATTTTACAGGTTATCTTTGTTTTGGAATAAACAAAAACATGTTGAAAAGATGATTCATGTGCTGAATTACAAATACAATTGAAATTTCCCTAAATGAAAGGAATTTTTTACCACAGGCAGACAATTAGCATTTCCTGTTTCAAAGGCTTTTAGAGAGAATTACAGCAGGTTCCTGCAAAGCATCACTATTTACAGAATAGAGCTTTTAGCCAGACCTGGCATCCTGTCATCACCTTTAGGACCAAAAGGTGATCTTCAAACAGGGCCACTCCCTGTTAGAAGACTGACTACAGGTCTACCGTCAGTTACATTTCCGTGATGCCAGATTTGCAACGTCTTCATCCCAGATCCATTTAGTAGAGACAGCTTTGTTCATCCAAAGTTCTTTTGGGTATCCTTGTTTGTTAGTGAGTGTATCAATGAGCCCACACATGAAAGGTCTCAGGAGGCTTTGCTGCCCTCACAACAGACAGGACAGAGGTCCTAAACAATCTGGAGAGGTCCTCCTCTGAAAAGACCTTGGTCCCTTTCCTCAGCAGTTGAAACCTGGAACTTTTTGTAAAGGATCAGTCTTCTTTGTTTTTCTTGGAGATAAATGTTGTCTTTGCTGCCCTTCTGGACAGGAGGAAAGTCTCCAAAAGATGTTTCCCTGGAGATATATATATATATATATATATATATATATATATATATATATATTAGGGCTGGGCAACGATTAAAATCTTTAATCGCGATTAATCGCATAATTTGCCCGATTAATCAAGATTAATCGCATTGTATGCGCAAACTCCAAGAATGAATTCAAAAGTAGTGTAAAGAGCACTTTTATTTTAATGTTCTGCTGCCATATGAACAAAAGTGTTGTAACATTTGTAGCACTTATCAGTAATACATATTTAGTGTAAAGCTCAACTTAAACATGTAAAACAAAAATAATAAATTAAAGCTTATTGCCACTGACAGGAAATTCTCTTTATGGGGAAAAAACCTACCAAAAACAGGCAATTTCTGAGGTAACAGCAGGGAGCAGCATTACCATTTTATGTTCAATACCAAAGTGTGAAGCACAAAAAAGGTCTACAGTAGCTATCCACTTCGCCATTACATTGGTTAGCTTCTCTGAGTCATTGAATTGTTTGGTGATGTCTACAGTGTTTTTGGCATTTAAGTGATATGTTAAGCTCAAGGTGCTCCGGTGATAAGAAAGTTTATATATATATATATATATATATATATATATATATATATATATATATATATATATATATATATATATATATATATATATATATATATACACATAAATACACACATAAATACACACATATATACACATTTTTCATCATCAATTGAAGAGAATAAAAATAATCCTAGATTTCTCTTTAGTACAGTTGCCAAACTTACCCAGAGCCACAGCTCTGTTGATCCATCCATTCCCTTAGCTCTTAGTAGTAACAATTTTATGGGATTCTTCATAAATAAAATTGATGCCATTAAAACTAAATAATTGGCATCCTCCCAAACATGATTACCTCGTCCTCAGTAAGTGAGGCAGCATTGGAGGAATCTTTAGAACCTGCGCAGTGTTTGAACTGTTTACAGGCAGTAGAGCTTTCTGAGCTATCTAAAATTTTACCTTCATCTAAACCTTCTACCTGTATGTTAGACCCAATCCCAACCAAGTTGTTTAAGGACATATTCCCTTTGATCAGTGGCACTATTTTAGACATGATTAATCTATCCTTAGTAAATGGATATGTAACACAGATTTTTAAAGTAGCTGTTATTAAACCTTTACTTAAGAAACCTTCTCTTGATCAAGATGAGTTAGTAAACTACAGACCTATATCTAATCTTCTTTTCTTATCTAAAATTCTTGAAAAAGTAGTTGCTAATCAACTTTGTGAACATTTACAAAGCAATGACCTACTTGAGGAGTTTCAGTCAGGCTTCAGACCTCATCATAGCACTGAAACAGCTCTGGTGAAGGTCACTAATGATATTCTCATGGCCTCAGATAATGGACTTGTGTCTGTACTTGTCCTGTTAGATCTCAGTGCTGCATTTGATACAGTTGATCACAATATTCTCCTACAAAGACTTGAACATACTGTAGGGATTAAGGGGAAAGCATTAGGCTGGTTTAAATCTTATCTATCGGACAGATTCCAATTTGTCCGAAGTTGTAATCTTTGGGCTAGAGTCCTCAAAAAATAAACTTCTTAACCAATCACTTAATCTGGGTGGCATTAACTTGGCCTCTGGTAATAAAGTAAAAAATGTTGGTGTTATTTTTGACCATGACATGTCATTTAAATCCCATATTAAACAGGTTTTCAGAGCTTCCTTTTTTCACCTACGGAATATCGCCAAAATTAGAAACATTCTGTCCAGGAGTGATGCTGAAAAACTGGTCCATGCATTTGTTACTTTAAGGCTGGACTATTGTAATTCTTTCAGTAAGTCCACAAAATGCAGTTCAAAGTTTATATATATATATATATAAAAACACATTTTTGCTTCATGTTATAATTGTACAAATACATAAATAGTTTATTACATTATGGCACATTTAATCCTCCTTGGGCACAGATTTTGGTTACAATGATTTTTTGGGTAACTTACTTTCTCCTGATGCAGCACCAGCGCTGCCACCATCATACCTGCAGTAGTGAAGCTTGTAAGAAGGGTTAGTCCAGTGGATGATGATTTTCTTCAGTATTTTAGCCACTAGATGGCAGACGCTGCCTCTTTAAGCGTTCCTAGTGGGATCTGAGTGAAATCTGCCATGCTGTTGGTTTTATAGAGCTTTCTGATCATTTAATCGTTTAATCTGATTCACATAATGACCATGGTAAATCCACACCATCATGTCAGAGAGACAAACTCAGTACTCAGCGCTGTTGGACAGTGGGACTGGGGTGAAGCTGAAGGGGTCAGCCGGTTTCCTTCCAGTCCAGATCCATCTGAAAACAGGAAGCTACTGGGTAGTGGGAAGCTTCCGGCCCTTTGGCCCCGGTCGCCTGTATCCTCTCAGCTTTTATGAGCCAGCTGCTCTGAACATTAATAGGGCGAGTCTGTGGACTCGGACTACTTATACACTGAGGACAGTCCATTAATGTGAACACATGCAAACCCAAACATCTGTCCAGACTGCTGCTCTAGGCAGTCGTTTCTGGTCTCTGGTGAAAGTGAGGCTCATTGAAAGATAAGGTGCTCAAAGATTTCTTGCGCTCGTCAAGAGGCAAATGCCAACACGGAGCACAGTGAAAATCTTGCATCCGTCGGTAGTGAGGCCCTACCAAACAGAACCTTGAACCCGAACCACTGGGTGGCTGTGTAACGCAAATGGCTTCTCAGTCCAATCAAAGCAACCAATGCCGACAGCTTTTAACTGCAGTTCCAGAGGGCCGTGGAGCCCCACACTGTGTCTTTAGTAAGAACTATAGAAAACAGTTTGAATTTCCAGATATTATACCTTATTCTATAATCTGAAAGAAAAAGATGTAAGGCTTTTTACACTGATTTATACATAGACAAGGATCAGTTTACCATATCACAGCTTTTACTTACTGTCTGGTTCAACAGTGAAACACACATCCATCCATCGTCTATACCTCCTTATACTAGTGTGTGAGGCAGCAGGTCCTGTGTGTCCATCACAGAGATACAAATGGTCATACACACACACATGCAAACTCCAGGCAGAAGGACCCCAGACTGGGATTTGAACCCATGGTCTTCTAGCTACAAGGCACCAGAGCTTGCAACTGTTCCAACGTGCAACACATTTATAACGTACTCAGCCAGAAAAGGGACCTTCTACAGATGTTTTGACCCACAGATCTTCTTACTACTGGCTTTTAAACTAAACTTAAGATCCTTTCAACTGACTCTGATTCAGATGCCAAACAAAGCATTGAAGTAATTTCTTTGGTCATTTTCTGGAACGAAGATTTCACAAACTGGGATTTAAAAGATCTTTATCTACTCCATGATGTTCCAATCCAGGTGTTTTTCTAAGTATCATAGATTTCAACTGGTTTATGTTTCTCTAAATGCCAAAAAAAAAAAATGCACAACAGGCCGTAAGGCACTGCCAACGTGGGAACCAGCTGCAGGCCTGCATTTCATCATTTGTGGGATTTGGGGGGGGACTAACAAAGTCTGTAGGATTCCCATGGACGAAGAAAACGGCATGCGTTATTGAATCATGGAAAAGTGATGCATGAATGGAAACTAAAATGGACCCAGATGCAAATTTATTTTTTATATTACTCAGACATGTCAAATTAAAAGTCTGCTGTGGCCTATCATCCACAGGTAGACCCAATAATAAATGGACTTCAGGCTCTAAATGTTATTGGTTTTTCATTCTTAAACAGGGGTACCAAAACTCACTCTTCTGGAGTGAGACTGAAACTTTTCCTCCATTTCTCACGCTACCCAGATAAATCTCACTCCAAATAAGGAACCTGCCTGCAGTGAAAGCCAAAGTCCCCCTCCACAGTGACGGTTGTGATCAGTCACCGTGAACCCAGTGGTAATGAACTGGGTTTCATGTGTCTGGTAGCAGTCAGTAGTTTGCAGTGTTAAAAGGAAGCATTAAAGTATCTCAAGAGGGCTTCCGATGTACGAGAGCAGATAAATATATGAACACAATGGCATCAGTCACTTAAAGTAAACCACAGTACTGGCCACACAGATTGTTTGACTCTTTTCATGACAAATTGAGGTACCATGGCATAATGGTGGCTGACTGGCCGCAAACTGTTCTGCTGTAAACCCTAAAGAAAACCTAAGGAGTGTCATGGTATTTCTCTGGGAAGAACCTGGACACAGCACACACACACACAGAGCTGGTTCTTTAAAGAGAGTTTATTGAACAATGTGGATGATGGATGACGATGGGAACCAGAGTCTTTTACCAGACGGAGATGTAGGGTGCAGAAGCTGGCCGGCAGGAGTAGAGCGGAGAGACTGATCAGGAAGAAACACTGGAGCTGATGACTTGAGACCAGGACGGAACCCAGCAGTCGAGAACTTGAAGCCAGGACGGAACCCAGCAGTCGAGAACTTGAGACCAGGACGGCTCACCAGGTGTTGAGAACTTGAGACCAGGACGGAACCCAGCAGCAGAGAACTTGAGACCAGGACGGCTCACCAGGAGTTGAGAACTTGCGACCAGGACGGAACCCAGCAGCCGAGAACTTGAAGCCAGGACGGAGCACAGGAGCCGAAAACAGAGACCACAGCGGAACACCGGAACCGGCGAACCCAAGACTGCGGGCTGGGCTGGAATGGAGTCTCTGGCCGAGGGTGAGCTGGAACAGAGCTAAAGCAGAGTCTCTGGCAGTGACTGAACAAAAATAAACCTGAAGCAAGGTCTTCTGGCTGACTGAACAAAAACAGAGCTGACACAGGATTTCTGGCTGAGACTGAGCAGAAGTTGAACACTACGGACCGGCAACGAGAACAGAATGAGGTGGATATATATAGAGGTGACAACAGGTGGAAACAAATCAGTGATAATTGCATCCTGACAGGTGGAACCAATCAGGCTGCGCAGGGAAAAGAGAGAGGTAGAGAGGCTCAGCATGCAGCCTACAAGCTGCATCCTGACAAGGAGTGTCTGGAGGAAGGTGAGAGGCAGCTATCAAAGCAGCCTGGGTTTTCTGGGCACCTCAGCAGAACCCCAGGCTGATCCCCTCCATGCCATGCTGCATTGATGCAGTAATTCCAATCAAGCAAAGATGCAGACTCTGACAGCACATGGACATGCTTTACTTTTGGATGACTGGCACAACTCTTTTTTTTTTTTTCTTAACTGTAAATTCCAGTGTGCAGGTGCCTCTCTGTGATTGGCGGATCCAGAAGACGGATGAATGCGGATTGGTTACCTTGCTGCAGATTGCCAGTCACTCCTCCTCTGCTCCTCCCTACCAGCTAGAACTTTACAGACCTGCGCGTCTTTGTGGACACCCAACATCTGTACATCACGCTGAGGAGCTGAGGGTGGGTGCCTTTTTATTTTATCCTGGTTTTCTCATGTTCATTTGAAGTTAGGGAGGCAAGTCGCTGTCATTTTGTATATTTACAGGTTAGTTTGGTTAAAAGTTCAGTCAATTTGGCTTAAAGCTCACCCTGAAGCTACACCCGATTCCCTCCCTTCTCAGTGCTAAACCAAAACACTTTGTAAATAAATTATTGTAAAGTGTGTAAACTGCTGCTTCTTGAGGTCTGACGAGGATGGATCACCTTCATGTTGTTGTCTGGCCACCCCTAAACAGGCCATACGCCATAATTTCTGTATCAACAATTCCTTTTCATTGGTCTTATGTAATATTTAAAATGTTCTGAAATACTGAATTTTGAATTTTCCTGAACTGTAAACAACATATCTTCGAAAAATATGCAGAAATAAACATAAAAATGTGTTGCTCCATGTGGAATAAATCTAGGTTTGTCTCACAGTCTGAATTGAAATAGTGAAATAAGCTCACTTGTCTGTTTCCTTCTCATTTATCGCCATGCAGCTGTGCATGGCTTCCTGTGCCTCCAGTGGCGCAGTCAGGAGGCCAACTGTCCACATTCTGCTTCAGGAAGCCTCAGTTTAATCCTTGGCAGTTTGCTTACAGCCAGACATCCACTGTTTCAGACCATGCAGTTTGCTACAGAAATGTAACGCTTCACCATTAATCTCATATATATATGGATGTTGTGAAGCTTCACTAACCAACAAGGATGTCAACCCAAAATGAGGCTGAAGATAAAGCTAAAATGATCTGTACAACACCAATTAATTACCAAGCTTCTCAACTGCCCTGAAAATTAAACGCTACTCTGATCGTGAATCTGGATCTCCACCAGAACGTAATTTGAAAATTGGAAGCAAATGTTTACCCAGTAAACAAGCCCTGGAGCTCGGCGGCGGCCTCCTCGCAGCTATTTCAGGCCTGTGGGTCCCAGTCAGACCAGATACGCGCGTGCTGTGGAGAGATCCTCCCTCGCAGGGCAGTGTCATAAACTCTGCTCCACGGCCACAGCTAATATTTGAGCTCTGTTTAAGCAAAAATAATTACAGGCATGCTCATGCAAGGAACCTCCAGAGAAGGGCACTCGTCTTCACTGGCGTGACTGAGACTGTCGGAGGCAGAGCTGTTTGGGCCCAAATTAGATGTTTCCTTCAGGAGGCATCGAGCAAGCCCAGCGTGGGGTGTTAACGTCTGTCATGCGTTTTCTGGGAGCTGTTTGTGTGTTTAAGTTTGTTTTGGGGTTGAGGGCGTGATGGCGAATTAGAGCAAACTGTCAGAAAAAGCACAAGCAGTACTTTTCCTTTCTTCCTCCACTGCTGAAGGGAGCGGACCACAGGATGGAGGAGCATTTCTGCCTAAGGATTTTTTTCTTTCTTCGTTCCTGCACGTGTAGCGCTGCAGCTGTTGATTATTTTTGTACTAATCGATTGCTTTTCTGATAATTCCATTAATCTAAAAAGAGATGGTCTTAGTAAATAACACATCTGAATAAACAAGCGTTTTGAACTTGAAGAAACAACCATTTATTGCACATTTTAAATGCGCTGCAATTGTGCCGTGCCATCGGAAAACCAGCAACAAGTCGGCAGAGCACAAACGAATATAACAGAAGAACGCCTTAAATTTCTGAGAACATAAGGATTCTCGTTTTATTGGAAAATGCGCAACATCTGAGTTAAAGTTATGGACAAGTCACTCGACGCTTTAAATGACCACACCAGAGGTTTTAAACCGGTAAACTAAGTTTAAACTCGGCCTGCATCTGTTTGTGTGTGTGTGCATCTTAAATGCAAAATGTTTATTTTGTAGATTTGGCTTCATTAGCCTATTGCTGAGAGGGTTATTCTTTCAGCACATGGCATGCTTCAGAGTTTGTATACTCCAGTTAACGATTCCATGACTAAATTAGTTGACGGCTGTTTGAATAATCTATTAATTCAGCCCTATTTTTAGGTCACTCGATGCAATTAACAAGGTTCAGAAACCTTCATGCTGAGGTTTAGCAAGCCATTCCTAGGCCATGGAGATATACCTCTACCCAGTTCTTGGTCTGCCGTGGGTTCTGAACTCAGCAGGACGGATCCGGTGATGCATCCAGAAGGCGTCATGATCAGAAGCTTGAACCTCGTTAACTAGCTCTTTTAGATACAGAAGCAGCAGTTCTACTGGTTGCCCTGGATGAAGGAACAAACTCATCTCTAGAGGAGCTACCCGTCAGCCCTGACTGCTTTGGCTGTGAAAGGCTCGTCTACACTGAAGGTCAAGGCCTAAAGACGCCGACAGTCACATCTGTAAAAAGCAACGGTAAAACCCTAAACATCCCAAACCTGACTCCCTCCTCTATATGATTATGCCTTGAGGTCCCGTGAGTCCAGAGAAACACGAGGACTGGACAGTCAAACTAAAGTAAAAAGTAAAAGCCTGCTCCCCGGTGCTACAGCCAAGATTAAAGCCACACTGCTCCCCCTGAATCCAAGGGTCAACAATCGGTTGGAGCATCTTTGCAAGGCTCCACACAGACACAAAATAACTTGACTTTGAAGAAAACTGAAGTCAGAGGAGCTGAGGAACTAAATGTAGATAAGACTCAAACTTCTCCTTACCCCACGACTGAATAAACTGCATGAGGAAAATGTCTGACCTGTGGAATCGGCTCAGAAAGCTAACAGTTTTCAAATGTGCACCACTGCCGGTCTAGCAGCTCGTTTATCTGTAGAAAGGAGCAGAAAGAAGATGTTGTTACCGATCAGTGACCTCCACCTACTCCAGTCCATTTACAGTATCAAAGGTTTTACTCTTCGACTGCAGAGGCTGGATGAATCACACAGCCAGGTTTTGGCTGCTGCTGACCCCTGAGCTTAAGATCTTTCTGCCACATTTGATGTACCGAGACCAGGAAGAAACAAATCACAGCCAGAAAAAAAGTTCCTTCAAAGGGATCACAGGCAATCAGGCAGCTGATTTTGGTCCAGTTTTGCCCTTTTCCCGTTCTGAAGGCACAACTCATTTACAATTCGACTTTGTCAGAGTAGCAAACCACCAGCGACGGCAGCCGGCTTGGTTCCTAATGTGTTCTGCTCCAAAGCGATGTCTCAGAGTGCACTGCAAAAACAGAACCAAAAATAAGCAATATTTTCTTGAAATTAGTGTATTTGTCCTTGATTTGATCAAGTAAATATGATTAACTGCCAACCCCTAAAATAAAATAATTAGATGTGCTGCACTTGAAATAAGTTGATGGAGATGAGTTCTTCCTTATTTAAGTGCAAAAATCTTATTCCATTTGCAGATTATGTTATTTACCTGCTCAAATAAAGTACAAATACACTCATTTCAAGAAAATTTTAACTTATATTTAGTTTAGTCTGTTTTTGCAGAGTGATTAAAGCTGTCTGCAGCAGCAGAGCGTTTCTGTCAGTTAATGGAAGGAGCTTCTCAGCCCATCTACTAAAACACCGGGTCTCTTTGGTCAAGCTTTCACAAGATCCACGAATACTAGTGTGAATAAAATGCTGTGAACCAATGTGAACATGGGTCCCGCAGACAGCCAGATCAATCACATAAACGGTTATGAAAAGAACGCGGCGTTGCTAAGATGGCTGACGACAGGTCTACACAAGAAGGCATCCCAGTTTACTGAACTCAGGTCGCACATAAAGAGCCTCAATAGACAGTGAAACAGGCGGCCATTCATCCTGACTCTTTGCTTTTGGGACGATTCTTTCTGGGAAAAACAAACAAACAGGACAAAGGTGGTAAGAGAAAGCGTTTTAATGACGGTGCAGCTTCTATCTGAGGCATGTTGAGGCTCGAGCAAACTGGGAACACAACAGGTGATCCCAGAAATACAAAAGGTGACACTAAACAACGTGAAGCCGCTCGTGAAATATGTTAAGGTCGAGGTGATCAACAGAACCTGCTAAGCGCGCATGCAGTGCCTTGCAGAAGTACCTGCTCCCTTTTTTTCCCAGCAAATTCTGACCAAAAACCAATTTTTTATTGGAATGTTATGTGATGGACTATAGTTGTGAAGTGAAATGAAGATTCTGTTCAATTCATCAAGACCTGCTTTTTGGTGTTGGGTTGTGGGGGACGGGTTCAAAGCAGGGAAGACCCTGGACAGGTGGCCAGTCCATCTCTATCTGTTCCATCTATTAACCCAACGTGGAAATAGTACACAACCGTTTACCAGGGAAGCAGCCGACAGGCTCGTGGTGTCTCTGGAGCAGCTGCAGAGATCAGTAACTCAGGTGGGAGTAGGAAAAAGGCCATGAGAAGGCTGTTTGGCACAAGACACACAGCAAAGTATGCAGACTGCCTGGAAGACAGCTGACATGGCACCTCTCTGCACCCAGGCTCCACTGTCACTGTGAAACAGAGGGACACCGTAGGGCCCGGCCCTAAACATTCAGAGATAAAATGAAGTAGTTCAGACTTCGGTTTTTTTGAGAATCTGAGGTAAGACTTGAAAATGCATGTTAATATAATATGATTGATTCTGACTTTGTAAAGTGCCCCAAGATGACATGTTTCATGAATTGGCGCTATATAAATAAAATTTAATTGAATTGAAAATTGAATTGAATTGAAGTTAATAGATGCTCTATCCGACCTGGGCCTGAGCTCTTCTGCAAAGAACAATGCCACCAACATACTTCCATCAATAATTACAGCCAAAGCCGGTTCTGAAAAGTATTAACTTAGGAGGGATGAATCAAAATGCACACCACACTGTTATGTTTCTGTGTGTGGATAAGGTTGCATCGGATCAGGATGCCCCCATGGCGCCTCCCTTAGGGGGGTTTCCAAGCACGTCCCACTGGGAGGAGACCCCGGGGAAGACCCAGAACTCACTGGAAGGACCATTTAGTCTGGCCTGGGAACGCCTTGGGGAGGAGAGGGATGTCTGGTGGCAGCAGAGGGGTTATCCGACCCGATCCCGGAGAAGCAGAAGACGATGGACAGATGCTGAAAACCATTTATTATCTCCGTCCCACTTTACAATTATACACTATGTAGTGTTGATCTATCACATAAGATCCCAATAAAATACGTAGAAGTCTGTGGTCGGGGTGTGAATAGTTTAGCAGGAAACTGGAGTTCAGACCCTGTTGGTGTAGCGGTGGTGCAAAATGGCTGCTGGAGAAGTAAAATGGTCACTTTAAAGCTTTCTGTGTAAAAAGATGTAAATATTCATACAGTACATGACACTAGGGACATGAAATACATGAGTTAAGCACAAAACAAGGACAATATTCCATAGCAGAGCTGGCACACCCAGCACCTAGTAGAATTGCACAGAACTGTGTCAGCCATTTTTGGGTTTTTAACCACGCATCAGCACAAGCTTTCAGAGCAGGGCGGAGTGTTCGCAGCAACAGGAGGCTCGCTGGCTTCACCTTTTGGCACGTTAAAGTCTGACGCCGAGCTGCACCTCACTTTCAACGTCCTGCTGAAACAGTAGGGTCTCTTTGGGGCGGCGGGGGGCGGCCGCTCTCTTCTGGAGCTCCGTTTGCACCTTTTGGCGCTTTGCTCCCGTGTGACGGGAATACTGTCGGGCCTCTCCTGGTTGCCAGGGATTTTAGCACAATCGGCGAGTTCTGCAATTGCGTCTGTAATAATGATGGATGCAGGATTTGCTTCACAGCAGTGTTCGCTTTCCTTCATCCTGTGTTTGTCATGACGGGCGGTCTGTGCAGAGGGGCTGGCACACCGGCCGTTGGGCCGTGTCGGGGCTTGGGAGCTCGCCTCCTGCTCCCCTTCAGGATTTAAAGGTTTTGTTACTTTGTCCGTGGTCTGCGGAGTAGAGCCTTGTCCGGAAGCTTTGCTGCTGTCCTGGTGTGACGCCGGTTGGACACAGTACTTTCTGAGACGGCAGGCATGGGCAGGTCCCTGCCTGGGGCCCACTGGCCTTCCCTGTGAGCAGTGATGGAACTGAGTGAGGGGGCAGTGGACGTAGTGGACACAGCAGTCCATGTGTGAGTAGGCCGGGTCCACGCTGGGCGCTAACAGGGCTGGGTTCTGTTTGATCCTGGCATTGCCTGAGAGATGGAGGAGCTGTGGGGTGGGAGGGCAGGACGGGGAGTCCCGGGGAGTGCAGGGACGCGGGGCCCACTGCTGAACAAGCTGAGATGGGGGATCTACACATGTACAGTTGTAAGTGTACTGGCAACTGGGTGGGGTAGGGAGGCCGTTTTCTGGCTGTGTTCTGTCTATATCAGTGCTGCGAACATGTGGAAAAGCTGCGGTGTGGTTTGGATGAGGAGGGACTCCGTTACAGAGCCGAGAGCAAAGCTCCTCCTCCGTCTCCTCCTCCTCCTCCTCTCCGGGTTTAACTCCGGCCTTCTGGCAGGAGGCCAATGGCTCCAGCTCATAGCGCTCTGCCTCCCTGCCCCTGGCCCCCAGCTGATACTTCTCCTCGGGGGGTGGGCATGCGGGCATGTCTTCGCCAAAGGCTTGGCACTGCAGCTTCTTGGGCAGAGGGATCTGACCACAGGTGCCCTGGGGCCCCAGGCAGCAGCACATGCACTGGAAGAAGAAGGTGGCAAAAGCCCAGCTTATGCACATGATGAGCATCATGAACGTGCCCAGCTGGGTGTAGGCTAGGACCGTCGACGGCATCATCATCGCCCCGGCAACAAAGGTTGTCACCGCTGCCATGGCGATGGCGGAGCCCATCCGGCTGAGGGAGAAGACCACCTTCCCCTCCCGGCCGGGTTCTGGAGCGAGCCTGTAGGCCACGCCGTAGTGGACAGCGAAGTCCACAGAGAGCCCCACGGCAACGGAGATGGTGACCGACTCCAGGACGTTCAGCTCCCAGCCCAGAAGCACCAGAGAGCCCACGGTGACAAAGATGGTGCCAGCAATAGACAGGATGGCGTACAGGCTGATGATGACGTTCCAGGTGGTCAGCAACATGACACTGAAAGCCACGGCCACAGACAGCGCCATGGCAATCAGCGTGCCGCCCGACAGGCTGTCTTGGAGGTCGTAGAACTCCAGGTTGCTGACAAACCAGCCGTGGCTAAGACCTTCTGGGGCGAAGCGCAGTTCCTCCGTGATCCAGGCGTCCACCTAAAACATCATCATGACGACAGGGGGGACACGTTTAGTCAAAGCATGATGCATTATCACACAGGATCAAAACTTTAAAGGACACAGGCACAACCTCACGGTAGAACTGGTACATCTTCTCATACGCCAAGGTGAAGAGGTAGGTGCTCTGGAACTCCAGAACGATGGCTCTGATGGTGTCGTTGATGTCAAACCGAGGTCCGGGGGTCTTGCTGTCCAGATGGTAGCTTGTGCTTCGATCCAGCTCCATGATGGCTCTCTTGATGCACAGCTGAAACACGTCCTTCTTATAGGGGAAAGTAGACTGACTACAGCAGGGGTAGACCGAGGTCTCCTCACAGTCCTGGTTCTCCATCCACTGTTACACAGAGCAGAAGACATGCTGTAAGGCAACTCCTCAGGGATGGGCCGGTCCAATCAGAGCCTTGCAAAGCCGTCACATGATCCAAACCTTTTACATACCCACTGTATTTTATCAGAATGTTATGTTATAGACCAAAACAACGTAGTACATGACTTTGAAGTAGAGGGAAACGGATAACTGGCTCTGTTTTTGTTTAAATAAAATCACCTCCTGTATTCGGCCTCCCTGTTTCAACACCATGTTGAAAACAATTCTTTCAGGATATGTCCCCATAGCTTTGCACATCTAGAGATTACGCTTGGGGTCGTTCATTTCTGAAAAATAAGTCAAGTTCTGTCACACTGGATGGAGAGCATCTGACAACCAGACTTTTCAGGTCTTACCAGATCCTCGAGTGGATCCAGCTCTGGACTTGGACTGGGTCTTTCTAACACAGGAACATGCTTTGATCTGTGGTAAGAAGCTGAACTCTGTGCCAGTCTCAAGTGGTTTGCAGAGTCTGATGGATTTTCTCTCAGAATCGTCTCATGCTTAGCTCCATCCATCTTGGAATAAACCCTGAGCAGCTTAAATGTTGCTGTTGAAGAAAAACAGCCCCATATGATGCTGCCACCAGGGTGTCTCTTGGACTGGATGGCATGTTCAGGGTGATGTGTGATGGTGGTTTTCCCCCAAACAAGAGTTTTGCATGTTAGTCAAAGCATTTCATTATGGTTTAATCTGAGCGGAGAACCTTCTTCCATGTGTCCCTTACCTGGTTTGGGTCAAACCCTAAGCAGGATTTATTTTGGCCTTCTTTCAACAATGGCCTCTGTCAGTCTGCTCCAGGGCAGCTGTGGCTTCTGACATAGCTCACCACCGTCAGGGTGTGAATGAATGGGTGAATGACATAGTGCAAAGCGCTTTGGGGTCATAGGACTTGATAAAGCGCTGTATGAGTACAAATGATTTGCCATTTTCTTGCAATCAACGGCCAGATTTGTGAAGTGCAAGAATAATAACTGGCCTGTTGACAGATTAGTTGACCTGAGCAGTGGATCTCTGCAGACTGACCAGAATTACCACGGTTCTGTCAGTTTAGGTGGATGGACAAACCTTGGTTGGTTGGGAGCATCTCCTATAACCACCAGATTCTATTTAAGGTACTAATGTAAAAGATCTGAACAAAAATGCATGAAAGGGTTTTGAGATTTTTCTTTGTATAAAAGTTCCATTCCAATTCACAATCAAGTACTAGTCTGCGTCGTTTTACTACATAAAATTCAATTTAAATAGATTAAAGTTTGGTTGTGAAAAAGGATAAAATGTTGAGCTGTGGTACCGACCTGTTTGAAGGTCTCGATGAAGCAGCTGGTGAAGTCCTGATCCTCCGACTGAAAGACAAAGCTCTGGTTCCTCAGCTTCTGGCAGAAGTTAAGGATCCACAGCTGAGATGCTGGGCTGGCTATGTTGAAGCTGCTGTCCAGCATCAGCTTCCCCTTGTTCTTAGGGTTCAGGGGATCCCCGTTGTCCTCGGGTGTAACCCCCCAGATGATAGTGATAGGCATGTGGAGGTCCTCGCCGTGATTCACGCGCTCAAACATGAAGAGCTTCTTGTACTCCGCGTCGTAGCGCTCGAACGGGTGAGAAGACCGGAACACCTGGAACTCCGCCAGCTCCAGGGACGGCAGCTTCATCTTGGGATTCACGCACACCACGTAAGCGCCGCCCACCGTGATGGCGAGGAACCAGAAGAGCCACAGGTAGCGCAGCTTGATGACGATGCACGGCAGTACCTTCTCGAAGAACATGCGGGACGCCTCGGAGACGGTGAACAGGCACCTGTGGAGCTTGTGGCACAGGGCGGCCCAGAACGCCAGCGTGCAGCAGTTCGCCTGCTGCTGCGCCGGCTTGGAGCAGGCGAACAGGTTAGGCAGGTAGCGCTCGTGTAGCACCACCACGGCGGGCAGCCACGTCACCATCAGGATGTAGTTGACCAAGATGGCCGTGCCGGCGTAGACGCCAAAGCAGCGGATGGCGGTGATGTTGCTGACGTAGTTGGCGTAAAAGGCGGCGGCGGTGGTGAAGCTGGTGACGAACATGGAGAGGGCGGCGTGGTGCAGGGTCACGCTCACCGTCTCCGACAGCTCGGCGTGCGGCTTGTCGAACTTGGTGTAGTTCCACACGTCGCACAGCACGAACGCGTCGTCTGCCCCGATCCCCACCAGGATGATGAGGGCGGTGAGGTTCATGAACGGGAAGAACTCGAAGTTAAAGACCATTCGGTACAGGAAGTAGGACACGATCAGCGAACTGATGATGGCGATTATGGTCATCAGCGTGATGAAAACCGAGCGCGTGTACACGCACATGACCAGCAGGACTATCACTATGGCTATGGCGGGGTACAGCGTGTCAGTGAGCAGGTAGTCCTGAAAGAGGTCGTGTTTGATCCCAAACTCGATCCCCGTGACGGTGGTGACGCCGTCCGACGAGTTCCAGTTCTCGAAGTTGTCCAGATAAATGTTCATCATGGACTCTCCTTTCTCTGTGGGCGAGAACAACATGCTGTACCTGAGCACGGGAGGATGCTCCGGGCTCTTTGGGCTCAGGAAGTCTTTGTCCACCAGGAAATGGAGGATCTGGAAGACGGCGTTGTACTTTGTGCACTTGCGGGGCACGCTGGCACATTTCAGCTGATCTTTGCGCCGCAGCGCCATGTCCCAGCAGTCGGGTACGAGGGTGCCGTTGTGGTAGTACTTGGCGCACGAGCGCAGGGTCTTGAGTGTGTGCGACACGTCCCGCTCTGTGATCTTCTGGCAGGATGACTTGTTGGTGAGGACGGCTATGTAGTTACCCAGAGTCCAGCTTGGACAACAGGAGACGTTATTGGTGCGCTGGCAGAGATTCAGGTAATCGCGGTGGGAGCGCACCTGTGGAACACACAAAGAATAAAAACAGACTAAAGGTAGGTAGAAAGGCAGCGAACACTAACAGCGTACCCATGGCGAGGCATTAGTGGGCTTACCCTTCTGTTGTCCTGATTGCACATCGATTTGATGGCCTGAATGTTCCACAGACTTTTCCCCTCGGCCGATGCAAACACCAGTCTGGAATAGCTGTCACCTGCATAAAGTTACAAAAACCTTTTGACTCCACGAGGAAGACACAAACGCCAGGCCTGATTCTTCCCAACAGCTTTTCACAGATCTAGTTTTGAACACAATGTGTTTCTCCAGCGGCTCGCAAAAGTAAACACACCCCCTTTTTTCATATTTTGTTACATTACAATCACAAACTTTACGGATTTTATTAGCCAGATGAACACAAAGTAGCAAAAACTAGAAAAAGCTGTTCCTGCGTAACAGCGAGTGAGAATGCTAATCTGCAGAATGATTGAGCAGAAGATGCAGAAAACATTGAAATCAGATTTGAAGAATTTGAAAAAAAATTAATTTGAAAAATTTGAAAAATTGGAAGAAATAGAAGAATTTGAAGGAATTTGAAGAATTTGAAAAAAATTGAAGGAATTTGAAAAATTTGAAGAAATTTGAAGAATTTAAAAAAATTTAAGAAATTTGAAGAATTTGAAAAAAAAGAAATTTGAAGAATTTGAACAAATTTGAAATTTTTTTAAAAATTTGAAGGAATTTCAAAAATTTGAAGAATTTGAAAAAATTTAAAAATTTGAAGAAATTTGAAAAATCTGAAAAACTTCAAAAAATTTGAAGGATTTTGAAAAATTTGAAGAATTTGAAGAATAAGAACAATCAGAAGAAGTGGAAGTATAGGAAGAATGTGAAGAATTTTAAGCAATTTGAAGCAATTTGCATTGATTTCAATGGGAACAGCAAAAAAAAAAAAAAAAAAAAAAAAAAAAAAAATCGCACAAAAAGTGAAATATTTTAAAAAGTGTATAAGTTAGCATACACTTTCTAAAGCTACTTGTTTGACACCTCATAGCTTGGAGATGCTTTATGCGACGTAGGCCAAATTTCTTGTGGAGCTTTCTCTCTAAAGGAGGTACAGACTCTGTGAAGCAGAAGTTTGTACGAGCTTCCTTGAGCTACTTCCGGTTAGCAACATGCTAACCGTTAGCCGCTAACAAGGTTGTGTTCAGTATCACCGGGTGATTGTACTCTGTCAGTTTGGTCCAAATTCTGTACTGGGAAGTGCCTCAAAAAGGGGTGCCAATACTTAATGTCACCAAAGGTCACCAAAGTTCATGGGTCAGATTGGCCTCCTTTAGCAACTGAGCCTCACCACATCTGGGCCCAGAACTCAACATTTGACCAAAATGGTCAGTAGCGCCATTTCCCACAGGTGGGTGGTGCTGTATTGGCCAATTGGGTCGTGTCTGGGCATCATGCCAGGTCCTGTTGGAAGCAAAGGCCCAATAGGAAAGTATGTGAAATCCAAAATGGCACAGAAAACTGACACATGGCTGAAAGTCACTTGAAAATTTTAAAATGTCAAGAGGAAGTGACTGTGCAAATTTCAGGTTCCTACAATAATCACAGCCACTGCAGTGGAAGTCGAAAGTTGCCATTCTATCCCAATAGAGCCTCTCCATCTGGCCCTCAGAGTTCCGTCGTCATGGAAACTCACTGACACACCTGCAGCGGGCCAGTCTACAGAAGTGCAGACACTTTGTGTCAGACTCTGCCTGTTGGATTATAATGGAGAACTTTGCCTCGAACAACGCTCCATATCTCCTGATCCGTAAATGGTAGAGACGTAATTTTTTCAGCGTTTATTTCGTAACGGATAGGAGAACAAGACAAACTATCGGCTTTTGCTAAAAATATTTCAATTTAGGCATAAAAAATTATGATATAAAGGGGATTTTTATGGAATTTCAGAAATCCTCTGAAAACAGTCCCGAACAAATCGCTGTAGCTGAAAAAGTATACGAGATATCAAAATAATTCTTTCACCGTGAGTATCAGCAGGCCTTTGAGGACTATGGAGCTCACTTTTATGTTTGTACAAAAATTGGTGTAGGCACAGCGACGATGTAAAAAAGTGGATGATGTGGAAGAATGAAGCTCCAAAGCGTTTTAAGGATTTTGCACATTCGCTACTCCCGAACAAATTGTTCCTGCGGAAAAACCGTAACAGTTATCCACAAAATTCCTTTTTTGTGAGTGCCAGAAGGGTCGGGACATTCATGTGTGAAAGTCTCATGCCTGTACATAAAATGGTTTAGGAGTAGCGACGATGCAGAAAAGTGCCTCATTTGGGGGGATGGAAGTCTGATCCTGTTTTAGCATTTTCCCAAAACGCTATTCCCGAACAAATTGTTCCTGCGGCAAAACCGTAACATTTATCGACAAAATTCCTTTTTTGTGAGTGCCAGAAGGGTCTGTACATGAATGTGTGAAAGTCTCATGCCTCTGCATCAAACGGTTTAGGAGTAGCGACGATGCGAAAACATGTGATCTTTTGGATTTTTAGGTGTCATTTTTGAAAACCGCTCCATAGGAAATGAATGGGGAAGGTTTCGGGTTAGTGTTACTCTGAGGTGATTTGCGAAAAATCTATAAATCCCACACCAATGATGGTTACATTTCCAGAATACAGACAAAAATTCCTACGTTTTGATGTATAATTTATGTGGATAGGGTGAAAATTGAGTGAGTGAGAAGAAATTGTTCAGAGAAGGAAAATCTATAGGAACGTAGAGTGGCCACTCTAAATTAACTCCCTAGCAACCGTAGCAACGCATTCATTTTTCTGAATTTTATGAAAATGCTAAATTATTTTAAGGAGGTACTGTATGAAAATGGTAGAAGATATGAAAAAGCTGAAGTAGCTGAAGGTTACTTGAACATTTTAAAAGTTGAATGGCGTTTCTAGCTGAAAGTAGGCTGAAGCAGTAAGCTGTCAAAAAGCTGAAATATTTGAAGAATTTGAAGAATTCTCCATTCAATTTCAATGAGAGCAAAAAACTCACAAAAAGTTAAATATTTTATATATTATAAAAGTTATAACTACCAAAAGACAGCAGTAATGTCGTGATCGAGCTGAACGTTTTGATACGAAAATTGTTTAAATCGGTTGAAGTATGCAGGAGTAGTTAGATGCCGAAAAACGTACGGAATAATAATCAAGACCTGAAGGAACTTAATAAGTGAGAATGCTGTATAGCATAATTGTGAAGTGGAAGAAAAATTTACTTTTTACAGCAGAAGAATCAGAAAAGTGGCAGTGCATCTATATTCAGCTTCCCTTAGCCAACACCGTGGAATCCCCTTTCACTGATCCACAGCTGCTGCCATGTCTCTACCAGATTTGTAAATCTACAAACTATTCTTCTTTCCTATTTTTCTTTGTTAAATATCACAAGCTCAGTCTGACAGGATAAATATCTGTGAACGACCTTTTTCAGGTCTTTCCACAGACCCCTAATGTTTAGAGTTGTTATCCTGCTGGAAGGTGAACCTCTGCTCCAGTGTCAAGTCTTTCTCAGCCTCTAACAGCATCTCTTCCAGGACAGTCCTGTATTTCCCTCTGGCTTCCTTCCCTTCAACTCTGACTAGCCCCACTTCCCTCGTTAAGGACAGCATCCCCACAACACGGTGCTAACACCACCGTGTTTAACAGAGAGGACGGTGACTTCAGCGTGCCGTGCTGTGTCTTCAAGCACACCTTCGGTTTTGCATGCAGGCCCAAAGGTCATCTGAGGACAGCATCTTTTGTGTCTGGGAGCTTGGGACAAATTCCAAATGGGACATGTCGCTGCTTCCTTAAAACAACAGCAAACAATGACTAATTGAGTCAGTCACTGGTGACTGGTGATAAATCGTTTGGGGGCAGCGCTAGAAGTCAGAGAATATCATCAAACAATAAGCTGCACCTAAACAGAAGTCAATCCACTGTCACTGGTCTGCTGCTGGATTGTCCTTTATCCACTTTTTTCCTCCGATTGAAAGTATCATGAAATGAGTATTGTGGAAATAAATGACCGATATCACCACCGGTGCGTTTCTTGTTGTAGTCTGAATCTTCTGTTTGCATTCAGATTTTTGATGACATTCACAAGCTGCCAGGTGTGTGACTGGCAGGTATGATGAATGAATCTGATTGGATGAAGAATGATTGGCCATGGGTATATCTCAAAGGCGATGCTTTAATTAACCAATAAGCGACCAGTATGAGGTCACATGGAAGTCAAAAGATAATATGAACGCATACACGCTCATCTGCCCTGCGCCCAACTAAACCTAAAAATAATTATTTTCATCTTATGAAAGAACAGATGTGATAGGTACCTTCCTTATCCTGTAACTTATGTTTACCATGTCTACACTTTTTCACAGCAGCACCATAGCGCCCTCTATTGACAACCTGCCACTTGTTCTTATGGCTGCAGATTATTTCATCCAGCTCTGTACCTCTGTAGCTCATCTAGCGTCACCACTGGCCTCCTGGCTGCTGCTCTGATCAGTCTACTCCTCGCCCCACCTGTCAGTTTAGGTGGACGACCATGTCTTGCTAGTTTGGCAGCTGTGCCATAATCTCTCCATGTTCAGATGGTGGACTGAACAGAGCCCTGGGAGATGCTCAGAGTTTGGGATATTGTTTTAGACCCTAACCCTCCTTTAACCTCTTAAGATCTGAGAATGGTACTCGAAACATTTAAAAAGGCTCTCTGATGCCTAAAAATGATCTGTTTCTCTTCAAGCATATATTTTTGAAGTTTAAACCTGATCAAACATATATGTTTACTCCTTTTTTAAGGGGTCAAAAAACCTAAGTCTGGACCATAATTCTCGGGTCTTAAGAAGTTAAACCTCTTCCCAGCGCTCTCCCTCACCTGTCTGCTGGGTTCCTTGGTCTTCATGGCACTGGTTGTTCTCTAATGTTCTCTAACAAACCTTTGCAGCCAGAAGCAGAACAGCTGGATTCATACCGAGGTTAAATTACACACACATGGACTCTGTTTACTAATCAGGCCTCTTCTGAAGGCGATTGGTTACGCTGGATTGTATTCAGGGGGATCAGAGGAACAGGAGCTGAAGACAAATTTATGCCATAAGCAGAACGCATGAACAGTTTCCCTTCCACTTCAAAATGATGCATCGCTTTGTGTCGGCCTATTACGTAGCTCCAAATAAAAGATGTTTATGTTTGTAATCTGACAAACTGTGGATACGGTTTAGGGATGGGAAAACCTTTGAGCAGCACTGTACCTAAAGCTTCAATTCTTTCTCCTCTGGATGTCTAATTTTACCTGGTACGTCACAGAAGAACTCTTTACTGAAGTCCCACTCAACCTCCCGTTTGTCTCTTTCCAAGTGGTCCTCTGGCCATCGAGGTTCTTGGTGACTGGAGAACAATAAGAGCAGAATTACATCGTTAGATTACAGGTTAGGTTACAGGGGCTGAACAAAGTTCTGGACACTTTTAGCAATAATGAAGGTGAAAAGAAAAAGGAAATGGGATGTAGTCCTGCTTCAACAAAGTCATTCCTGACAAATTGTTCCCATCAGATCAATTTAAAATTTGGAATCAATTCGACTGAAGAGAAAAAGGCACAAAAAGGCATCATAGAAAGGCGTCAACTAAGGCCAATAGACAAAGAGGAGATGACTTAAGCAGAGAATAGACAAGGAATGAAAAGCAATCCAACTACTGGAATAAAAAAACAACACAAGATGAAGGGATGGGTACCTTTCACATTTGAACCGATACGGTACCGATACCCGGTACCTATGAATCAGTATTAATAAAATCTCTAAAACCTTAAATTAAACAAATTTATTTCTCAATATATAAACTTGTTTGGTTCTACAAATGAGCCTTATTAAATCAGTTATGAATTTTACTACACTGCCTGACTCCACAGCACATAAAACTATGTTTTACCAAAACAGAGGCACACAGTGAACGAGGTGAATAGTTCTAGTGGCACAGTTTCAGAGAATTTAAAAACCTATATTTCTTTGTAATTCAGGGCAGGATGCATTTGCAATGAGGGAACACAGAGATGCTCTCCTCTCTGCTCTGACTACAGGCGAGTTAGACAGCGTTTGTAGAGGAAGGGCTTTTCAGCAGCACTCGCCGCTGCCTCAAGACAATACCTCCAGAACGATTGTTACTTTCATGGGAAGTCACTGATAACAGAAGAAAGTCGCTAGATTTTTCGCTAGTTGCCTTTTTGAACAAAGGTCGCTGGGTGGGTCTGAAATGTTGCTGGTCACTGGCAGCAGTATTCCCGCCGCTGGCCTCGCACTGTGCGCGACAAATATTGCAGCGAGCGTAATCTGCAGCGCATTTTGAAAAGCGGAGACAGAGCTTTCTATCAGCCATGCTTGCTTTGTTTACTGGACCAGCGGCTACTGGAGTCATTACGCTTTTGTGCGTGCAACGCTGTGTCCATGTCTGGCATGGTAAATCGGCCACTCTTCCACTCCCTCAGTGTCACAATGGTGCGTTAAGGTACCGTTTGATTTTGCATGAACTGGTCCTTGGTAGTACCAACGGGGTTCTGTGGGTATCTACTACTCTTGGGTATCTACAAGAGTAGTCTATATCCTTCATCATATACGGTGCCGTGCTATTTTTGCTCAAAGCACAGCGATACCCAAAACACTCTTAGTCTGCACTTCTTATGACCCCAGCTCAGTGGGGGTAATTATGCTGATTATAATGACAGCAGCATTCTGCTTCTGATTGCTGACTTTAACTCTTGCCCCCCTTTTATTATTCATGATGAAGACATTTCCAGCCGCCCTCATGATTTGTGCTTCTACATTTGAACAGGATGATGGACCTCTTGCATAATTGATACAGTCCCAATTCCAGGTGGACATTGACAACCGAACATTTCAGCTTTGCCATTTTTGTTTTCAACTAGAGAGGAAGCTCCGAGTTCGCTTCCACATTCAGAGGAAATTTTCAAACAGCAAACACGGCGTAGCAGAAAATCTTGATATTTTGTCAGGAAGTCCTAAAAAAAAAAAAAGGCCCACAGGAGACGGAGGTGGACACATCGCAGCATGTGGATGAAGAGGTTCCTCAATGTCTGCCTGTCTAGGGCTTCTTCTTGCGCCTGCACTGTCCTCTGCTCAGCCTTTCTGCTATGCAGCCTAAGTGGACTAAAGACATGTCTTTAGTTTTAATAGTTTTCTGTTAAACACCTTTTTCTGACTTATCTTGAACCTCGCCATACTGAAAATAAACAACTTTGAGTGGTTTTTGTTGACTAAAAGCGCAACTAAAATCTCATGGTGAATTCAGCATGTTAGAGAGGTTACCTTTTGGCCTGCTCGTCTGCATATTTGAAGGGGTAGTTGGCCAGTGTGGCTTTGTAGCCTGTATTCTTCACCATGTTGTTCCATGTGACCAGTCGCTGGCCAATAGCAGTTCCCCGAGGCTCAAAACCCTTTGGGGGTGAGAAAAAAAAAAGTAAAACAACTTCACAAAATCAAAGAAAGTGGATGCCAAATCAGATTTACAGCATGAGCTAAAAAATTAAATAACAGCAACACAGATGCAGAAAAACAGACTCAGCATGTCATTTCCCACCAAAGATAGGCAAACAAAAAGAAACCCAAAAATATCTAAAACTTTTTTTGGGGGGTAAAAACATTTAAATACTTCCCAATGTAACTTCTGAATCCCAGAGGAACACGATGATGCTGTACTTACTAGCAGCGGGTCAGAGAAATCAGGCAGGTCGGGTACCAGGACCCCCACCAGGGCGCAAATCACGATGAGCACCGTACACACTCCCAGCACGACAACTGGCCAATCGGCTATCAGCTCTGAATAGCTGGAAACACGACAGAAACCGCAATCAGAACGGATCCAGCCTGCCGTGCATCTCCAATCAGACACTTAGAGAAACTTAGAAGGAGGCAGCCAAAAAAGATGAGACCAATGGACCTTAACATTGTCAAAAGTCATTCTATGATTTTTATGTTGGGTTAAAAAAAGAGAACTGAATCTAAAACCTCCATCTTGTTATTATTTGAGGCATTTCCTTTTTTATTTAAAGTGATATTTTTGGGAAGTCTCCACCCTCCCCTATGAACAGCCTGCAGTACAGAAGTGGCTTCCTCTAAACTCTCTTCATGTTCTGCATTAAGCTGCAGGAGAACGGACAGATGAGGAGATCCAAGCTGCCGGTTACTGGAGGCCAGGTACCGGGAGAAATACAACTCCCTTTTTCCAACTCTCATGAGTCACTGCTGAGGAATGATGGCTCCAGAAGAGCGGTGATGGATGGATGACAGGACCAAAGGAGAGAAGGGGAGGAGGAGAGTTTCGCAAACCAGAACATCGACAGAGGAGAAACAGTTTTTTGGCAGGTCTTACCTTTTGGGGAATCGAAAGGGCCTTGCAGGGCTGAAAAACAGAACGAGGGAGATAAATCAAGTTTACATCCCGAAGTCAAAGCAACAGCCAATCACAAACAGACCTGTGGATGCTTTAGAAAAAGAGTGCACAGACTGTCCTCAGCATCTGAAGTCTGTTCCAGCAGGAGCACCCGGCCTGGGTTCTGGGCGACTTGAAACATTAAAGCTGACGCTGCTCTCAAAAACCATCTCCAGCGAACTTATCACAAGACTTTGCTCCTGTGTTCAGCCGCTGTTACTAATGCACAGACGCCTCACGTAAGGCTATTGACACCAACTGGCAGTCAGTGAGGCTCACAATGAGCTTCACTGTATGAACCCTTAACACCCTTGCAGATCTAGATTTACATTACAGTCTCTCTCTTTCTCATTATTCATACTTTTCTCAATAATCAGGGGGAAAATATTACTTTACAGCAATCAGGCCCTCCAATAACTGGCAATAAGCTTGTTGCATGTGTTCACATATTTTGTACCATTTATCTCGGGGGACGAGCTCCAAATCTTAGGCTGGTCCTTGCTGTAACCGTAATCTTTAGCATCCTCCAGATTCTCCCTCAGGTTTAGGTCGGGACTCTGACTGAGCAACTCTAGAAACATTCACTTTAAAAGTAAAACTGCCAGGAGTGTGACTCATTTGGGCTTTAGTTGTGGATCTAAAAATGCCACCTTGCTCAAACTGGTACTAACAAAACTGCGTCTGAACCCAGAACAGATCTAAGAAGAAGAATCTCCAAAATGTTCTTACTACATCTTTGTGAATCTGCTTTTTGTTACACAGTAACTGCTTTTAATTAAATTTTTGGATTTATTGATATTCATTGATGCTCCTACAAAACCAACAGTGGAGAAAATAACAAAAACAACAATCCAAAGCAGTTTTGAGGGTTTTCAGACACCACTAGTTGGAATTTATTGTTGTTGAGATAAATCTAAATTCAATACAATAAAGGCCAAGCCCTAATGGCCTAGTCAAAACCCAGTACTAAATTCAATTAAAAATATGTGGCAAGACTTTGAGACCTGACTCTCACTGATGCTCTTCATCCAATCTGATCAGGCTTCAGCTATTTTAGACAGAAAATGAGGAAAACTCTCAGTCATCTGCAACACTGGGAGAACGTTAGCCTGACAGACCGGCAGGTAGAAGGGAAGTGAAATATGCTTCAACAAAGTATTGTTTCCTGAGACTAACACCGAGATGGATTCTATTTACTAAATAGTCCTTTGAAGGCACTTGGATGGATTTGGGGGTGTCAGAATTAAGATAGCTGAATGCAAATGCACATCACACCTTTCGGCTTTGAATTTGTGAAACCACGTGCTGTCTTCCTTTTCCTCAACAATTATGCACAAATTGGTACACGCTAATCTGTTGCATAAAGTCTCCACGTTCAGGTTTACGACTTGTCGAGACTAATTGTGAAAATGTTAAAAAAAGGTATAAATAGTCTTGCAAGGTACTATAAACCTTCTAGAACAGCCCACATGGATCATGCAGTAACAATGTAAAGTACTGTGAAACTTTACTATCTACTACCGCCTCTGGTAGCCCTTCATGACATGGTGGAGTTGACCCCAAACCCAAACCCCCCCCCCCCCCCCAAAAGGGGTTTTAGCTGCTCGGGATTTCTCTGGACTTCTCGTCAACTCCTCCACAGAGCAGCAGAAGGTATGGATGCTTGAGTATTGGGGAGGGGTGTGTGTGTGTGAGTTTCAGTCAGGCTTTAGAGCTCATCATAGCACTGAAACAGCTCTGGTGAAGGTCACTAATGATATTCTCATGGCCTCAGATAATGGACTTGTGTCTATACTTGTCCTGTTAGATCTCAGTGCTGCATTTGATACAGTTGATCACAATATTCTCCTACAAAGACTTGAACATACTGTAGGGATTAAGGGGAAAGCATTAGGCTGGTTTAAATCTTATCTGTCAGACAGATTCCAATTTGTTCATGTTAATAATAAATCTTCCTCAAACTCTAGGGTCACCTGTGGAGTACCACAGGGTTCAGTCCTTGGACCAATTCTCTTTACTATATATATGCTTCCGATAGGCAAAATTATCAGACAGCATGGGATTAATTTCCACTGTTATGCTGATGATACTCAGCTATATTTATCTATAAATCCTGATGAATCCAATCAATTACTTCGACTGCAGTCATGTCTTGATGACATCAAATGCTGGATGACTTTAAATTTCCTGCATCTAAATTCTGACAAGACCGAAGTTTTAATCTTTGGGCCAGAGTCCTCAAAAAATAAACTTCTTAACCAATCACTTAATCTGGGTGGCATTAACCTGGCCTCTGGTAATAAAGTAAAAAATCTTGGTGTTATTTTTGACCAAGACATGTCATTTAAATCCCATATTAAACAGGTTTCCAGAGTTTCCTTTTTTCACCTCCGGAATATCGCCAAAATTAGAAACATTCTGTCCAGGAGTGATGCTGAAAAACTGGTCCATGCATTTGTTACTTCAAGGCTGGACTATTGTAATTCTTTACTATCAGGAAGTCCACAAAATGCAGTTCAAAGCCTTCAGCTGATCCAAAATGCTGCGGCAAGAGTTCTAATGAAAATCAACAAGAGGGATCATATTTCTCCAATTTTAGCTTCCCTTCATTGGCTTCCTGTTAAATCAAGAATAGAATTTAAAATTCTTCTTCTAACGTATAAAGCCCTTAATAATCAAACTCCATCATATATCAGAGCTCTGATTACCCCGTATGTTCCTAACAGAGCACTTCGCTCTCAGACTGCAAGTCGGCTGGTGGTTCCTAGAGTCTCTAAAGGTAGAATGGGAGGCAGATCCTTTAGCTATCAGGCTCCTCTCCTGTGGAACCAACTCCCAGTTTTGGTCCGTGAGGCAGACACCCTGTCTACTTTTAAGACTAGGCTTAAAACTTTTCTTTTTGACAAAAATTATAACTAGTGGCTCATGTTACTCTCAGCTACCTTTATAGTTTTACTGCTATAGGCTTAGGCTACTGGAGTTTATCAGGATCTAATTTTCTCACTCTATTGAGTTCTACTGTTCTTCAATTATGCATTATGTGTTGTCATTTCTGTTTTAACTTTCTGTTCTCTCTCTTTTCTCTTCATAGTAGGTACACCTGGTCTGGCGTTCTGTTAACTGTGACATCATCCAGAGAAGACGGCTCACCCGCTACTACCATCTAATGTAGAACAGATTACTGGATCAATGTGTGCTTCTGTGCTTTTTTGTTTCTCTTGTTGTGTCTCTGTTCTGTCTTCTGTAACCCCAGTCGGTCGAGGCAGATGACCGTTCATACTGAGCCCGGTTCTGCCGGAGGTTTTTCCTTCCCGTTAATGGGTGGTTTTTCTTCCCACTGTCGCTTCATGCTTGCTCAGTATGAGGGATTGCAGCAAAGCCATGTGCAATGCAGATGACTCTTCCTGTGGCTCTACGCTTCCCCAGGAGTGAATGCTGCTTGTCGGGACTTTGATGCAATCAACTGGTTTCCTTATATAGGACATTTTTGACCAATCTGTATAATATGATTGAACTTGACTTTGTAAAGTGCCTTGAGATTACATGTTTCATGATTTGGCGCTATATAAATAAAATTGAATTGAATTGTGTGTGTGTGTGTGTGTGTGTGTGTGTGTGTGTGTGTGTGTGTGTGTGTGTGTGTGTGTGTGTGTGTGTGTGTGTGTGTGTGTGTGTGTGTGTGTGTGTGCGCGTGTGTCCGGTATGCTGGCAGCAGACTGGAAGAGGGTGGTGGTGTTGTGGTAGAGGAAGTGGGGAAAATCAGATAGGACCACCTGATCATAGCAGGGCACCGGGAGATAAGGGATCTGGTATAACAGGTTGACAGAAGAGGGAAACGCGTCTGCAGAGAAACTGCAGAGACAAAAACCTCTCGGCTGCCAAAACCCTGTACGCCGTGAGAAATGTAGGTCCTCAAAATTTAGTGTTGCAAATTCAATCAGTTCCAGCAGAGTGCATCTTGCACTAAAAGAAATCTCTACACTTTCTTTGTCCGCCACACACAACACGTCATCGTCGACATACTGACATTAACTTGAGGCTCTCATGATAAAAGTCAAAGAGGGTGAATGCAGAAGTCACCTCCTGCAACCTGCTGTGTTTGGGATAAGATAGTTGGAGCTTATTTTGATCACAACCAAACTATAAAAGTACTGATGAGGAATGATACTCCGCTGAGGAGTCGCCAGACGTCATTTGACTCAAACGGCAATCTACCAACACGATAACAAGGAAGCAGTGTTTATAAATGTAAAATAGAACCACATTATTTACCATCAGGCTCATGAACATTCAGTCAATAACACTAACCATCTACAACCTTGTTCCAAAGTGACAAACTGATTTAGACCAATTATGGCTAAAAAAAAAAAAAAAATTTGGTTTCCTGATAAAATCTGATTTCTGATTTTCTTTGAGGTCAGGCCTGCTGGTTCCAATTGGACCGATACCATTTCTCCCCCCTAAGGACTATATAAACCACTACAACGGATGTGCTGCAGGGTCTTTGATAACACAGAAAACCAACAAATTCCAAGAACATCCCCGTTTTTGCAACTAAATATATGGTCCTAACTTCACCATAATGAAAAAATGAATGCATCACAAAACACGCTGTTGGGAAAGATATCGGCCTTTTCTGCATTTGACCTGCTGACCTGGTCAGAACAGATTCCGTGAAAACATGTCTGGTTCCAATTTCCAGTCAGTTAAATGGCGCGTCTCTAAAGAAGATCCCTGCTCCTTTTGCTTGCCTTTGAGCTAATGGCCAAGGAAAAAAAGTCTGTGTTGCGACTGTAATCCTTTGGGTTGTGCACAGTCGTTTGACTTTCCTTGTATGGCCTTGAACTGCAGACCTCAGGACACAGATATGGCCCAACCTGGAGGAGGGAAAATACTTGGAATGGATTCAGAGAAGCGCTGTGAGGTCTATCTATTTCTCTGCTAAAGCTCTGTTTTGAATTTCGGCGAGCAACCCTCCCAACGTGAATTTGCTTCAGCCAACTAAAAAGGTGCGTAGCATAGTTGAGGACGTGTGAGGGCAAAGAGAAGACCGATCAAGAACATACGGAGTCAACAGCCGTTTGCAGTATCTGAAGTAATATGTAATAAAACAAAGCATACAGCATGGTACGTGGCATAGCTAGAAACTACGATTGGGGTGAAAAAAGCAGAAGGAAGGTAATGGGGGAAGACTGCGGTGAGACACAAAGAGTAGGTGTTGACTGACGAGGCTCTAAAATCCGTAGGCCAACGAGGCACCGTGTCGGATTTCCTCTTAGACGCTCTGATCTCCTTCACTCGCGATGCCCCTAAAGCAAACCTAGACTCAGGACTCTGCCCCTCCGTCCCGACTTTCTCCTCCTCTCTCCTTTCACTGTCAACCTATTTCCCAGGAGGAGAGTGTTTCGGGATCACTGGGCTAATTAATAAGGTAAACACAGACCACCAGCCGCTCACTCAGCACTGCGCTGACAGAGGGGAGCAACAGGGGAGCAAAAGGCAGCGGAGGACACCGAGCCGCTGCGTTACCATGCTCAACTCTATGATACCGTGCTACACTTAGGAACTCGAAGAATAATACTGACGTTCTTACCTCTGTGGGATAACAGGGGCTTCACGTCAAATTACAGAAATGATATGTTTTGACTAAAAGTACAGTTTTACGAAGCTATGAGCAGCACATTGCCCTGGTGTCCAGGCCGTTCTGTAGGGTGGTGGTATGTGTGCTGAGACACAAGGCTGAGGGTTACCTGTCCACAGTGGGATGGGTAACCCTTTACTAAATAACACCCTCATGTCAGAGCAAGAGTAATTAGTGTCAACCATTGGACTGCGGGGTCTGCCTCATTCCGCACAATTACAAGCCGTGAAACGGGTCCCTGCTACCAGTGCTGCCATCCACAACTACCTCTGGAGGCAAGCCGGGCTGGAAAACTGTGCTGTGCACAAAAATGCCCATCAGTAATTAAGACTATTGGTGTATTTGTACAAGGACCCTGGGTTAAACCAATCAGAGAGATGCTGCAGGAGGCATTAGGTGACATCAATATGACTTCTAAGAGACTTTACCTAAACTCATCATGGACATCAATGTCTTATTGGTTTAGGCTGGTAATAATTCATCTCTTTAACCATGGTGGGCTGCTAATAGATAAGATCATAAAAATATATTCAATTTGAAAAACAAAACACTGATGCAGAAGTTGAGATTTGTTGTGGATTATCTCAAATCCATGCAGGATCAAGATTACACTTACTGGCTCAAATATATAGATACACCCACACAGAGACTGATGTCCCTTAGCGAACTGAAAAGAAACAACACTTTTTGTAGCCACTGACAAGTTTTCTGGGCACAACTGATTGATTATCTGTCCCCTCTGCTTAGTACACATGATAGATGTTTTCCTGGAACTGATCTGACCTGTAGGCTAAACTTCTGGATCTATACACATTCTTGCCTGCTTTATCTACTTCACAATCCCTCTTGATTTGTGTTTGGGATCACTGTCCTGTTGGAACTTCCAGCCGTGTCCAAGTATCGACCGTCTGATCCAAGCAGCAGGCTTCCGTCTCCTTGTTATCCACTTTGTTGCTGCCAAGCACTGAAGCCTTCACCAAGCAGACAATAGCCTGTTTCCCTTCCAGGTCTCGTGCAAATTTTGAGCGAACTGCTAAAATGTCACAAAAAAAGATAATGCGAATCAGACGTGTTTCCATCTACAGGTTTGTAGTGAATAAACCAGGCGACTTAAAGTGTAACGTCGTCATACGTTAACGTTACGCTGTACTTAACAGGAAGTAGAGGTTGCAAGAGGTTTTAATGAATGTGTTGCTATTATTTGGCTCGAGTCTCTTCGTCGGTCCACATGTACCAGTTGCCTTCAGCCCCATTGTCTAGCGTTATGGGAACATTCAGGAGGAGGACCGGCAGCAGAAACAGCCGATCAGTCATGTGAGGTAAATGTTCACTACTTCAGAACTGATTCGACAAATGTTTTCATCCCATCTTTAGTGCATTGACTCTTTTTCGAAAAGGTCAAAAACCACCTCAAGCAAGCGTAAAAACCTTTGCAAAATTTAGTGAGTTGATTAGAATTAGACATTGAAAAGTCAAACATTGTTAGAAAGTAAAAATGTATGATATTCTTATTTTATGCTGCAGTTTTTTTCAATAAGAGACGTTTTCAGTGTCACTGCAGAGATCCTTCAGCTACGATGTCACTACAAGCTGGCACTGTTTTGTCGTCAGGCTAAACTGAAGGCCCTTCATGGGCCTTCTGTTTTTCCAGTACTCCATAGTTTTACATCAAAAACACAGCCTACCAACAAGAAAGAAGTCACTGCTCAAAAATCAAAATTTTCAACCTCCACTAAAGTTTGTAGCTGCCCACATGGGCATGTCAAATGCACTATGGGAAAAAGCTCAAGATAGATAAAGACTGAGGTATTTCACAACAGTGAATTGTAGCATCTTGGAGGCTTTCAACACTAAGAACAATGCATCAACTGTGGAGTGGTAGGGTCACGTTTCACAGCCACTGGTGCTGATGCATTGCCTAAATGGATAGAAAAATAAAGGAGGATCACCTTCAAATTCCTCAACTTCAACTGATAGATGGCTGAAACCTGGAAACATCCCCCACATTATTCCTGCTGAAAATTTATGAACTATTCTGGACCAGAATACCACACAGTGCAATACCTCTCCCAATATTCTCTATCTGCATCAGTAGTTTATTAAAGCCTTAAAAAGTGTTTTTTTCTGCTACTTGCTACAGGCAGTTTAACTGAATATAAGTGAGGGTGTTTGTTTATACACTACTTGAGTCTGTGTATATAATTCTGACCCTCTGTGGATTAGAGAACATCCACAGTAACTTCCAACATGCGAATAACCATGATAAAAAGGGGTAGAAATGCATCACTAATAGCCCAAAACTAAAGGCATTTATGCTGACGAGTGGATGTAAACCTCTTATCTCATCCATATATTACAGTACACTTTTACAGTGAAGTGACAAATATTAGCTTCTCATAGAGCTTTAGAGCCAGTGTCTGTCAAGCAAAACCATCTAAACACAACCTTAGCAATATATTAGTATGTAGAAAGAGAAACTGGAGGAGAAACTGAAACTCGGACATCATTTCTGGAAATACGACCAATAATGGTTGAAGGTTTTCTACACAAGAATACCCAATATGGTAAAATGGTAAATGGCTTGTACTTGTATAGTGCTTTAACTAGTCTTGACAACCTCCAAAGCGCTTTACACTACAGTCTTAGTCATTCACCCATTCACACAAAGATTCACACCCTGACGGTGGTGAGCTATGTTAGTAGCTACAGCTGCCCTGGGGCAGACAGACAGAGGCGAGGCTGCCATGCACCTGACCACCGCCAGCAGGCAATGCGGGTGAAGTGTCTTGCCCAAGAACACAACGACAGAGACGGTCAGTACGGGGGGATCGAACCGGCAACCCGCCAATTGCAAGACGAACTCCCTAAGATCAGGACAGTCGATATGACGGCAGACTTCCAGAGAACTTCCTCCAAATAGACTTCCCTCACAATCCTCACTGTATCCTCTGTGGATTACTTCAGGTTCCTGGGAACCGTCCTTTCTCCGGACCCGAACTGGTCCTCACACAGACACCATTCAGAAGAAGGCCCAGCAGACACGATGCTTCCTGTGGAAACTCAACAAGTACAGCCCTGCACATGAGCTGCAGGTCATCTTCTACACAGCCATCGGTCCTTTGTTTGTCCATCACTGTGTGGTTTGGCTCATCCACAAAACAGGACCGGTCCAGACTGCAATGCACAACCAGGTCTGCAGAGAGGACCATCAAGGCTGAACTTCCCTCCATCAGGAAAAGGGCAGCTAACATCTCTGCAGACCGCACACATCCTGGACACAAACTCTTTAGACTTAACTTTAGGTCGTTGTTGCACAGCGCTTTTTACAAAATAAAAATAAAAATATAAAAAAAACTGCAGTCACTGACACACTTCCTTTCCCCAAGCTGTGATGAGTCAGCCACACTGCTGTAAAGCAAAATAGGCAGAATTGCACTATCAACTCACAACCTCCTTTTTTCATATATATTGCAAAACATGGTTCTACATACACACATACTGCCGCTATTATCCCTAATTTTTACTTCTAACATTTATATATGTACACCTAATCAGGGTTTGATGGCAGCGTATATTAGCATAATGGGTATTTACACAAAATATTTTTTAAATTACGCTAAAATGAGGCCGTTACGCTCAATAAACGTAATAATGCTATGTTCTAAGCTAACAGTACAACACGGATGTTTGACAGCAACATGGGAAGGTGATTAAAACTCTTTAACGCGCATCAGTAAACCTCCTAGACAACAGAAGCCAATGCTAGCTGTTATTAGCTTGATGAACAGCCCAATGAAAATATTCCTGCTAACGTCTATAGGCAGTGAGCGCTTCCCTGATTGTGCACACAATCTTGGCCAATAAAGCTGACTCTGATTCTCTCGTTATCCCATCAAGGAAACCCACCAGACATAGAAAGTAAAGACATCAGAGACTCTGCTTCAGTGCAGCTGACAAATGTTGGCCATCTCTGAATTTTGTAGGTTTTAATGACCTTGACATAAATTTTCATGCAGCCTCTGAAAGCAGAAAAAGCTCATAGCAACATGTGGTCACATCAGTGTGTGTGTGTGTGTGTGTGTGTTTCTGAAGCCACTGGTGAGCATGGCCTTTTCTGTCTGCACCTGCCACTGCCCTGAATTCCTCGAGGTGAATTACGGGCGTGCACAAATTCCAGACAGACAGTCAGTATTTGAGGACTGTAGCCAAATGGTTGCAAGCTGTCATTCTGCATGACATCTTCATCGGGGCTTCTTTCAACCTCTTATTTCTCCATCTTGGATTTAAACTGAAAACTGTGGCACAATGAACACATTTAATGTTTTAAATTTTACTGGGATTTTTTTTTAATAGACCAACCCAAAGTAGCACGTACTTGTCATGTGGAGGGAAATGATACCTGGACTTCAAAATTACAGACAGAAATCTGAAAATGTGGAGCATATCTAATCAGACGAGACAACAGGAAGCCAAGCACTAGACATCTACTCTAGAAATGGACAAAGACACATAAAGCTTTAAATAAAAGCTGCCTGAATCTGCTCCTACCTAAATTCTTAACTAAAGACAGATGTGACAATAAATTTCCAAAGTCTTCTCTTTGCTATGAACCTCAAATCATAAACCTACAAAAGGATCTCACATGCAAAGCCTTACTAAAGTGTTCATACAACAAAGAAACATGTGGAAGAAATCGGGCCTGGTCAGCTGAGACCAAAAATTTACTGTGTGGCAGAAAAATACCACCGAACATGATCCTGAACACACTATCTTCACAGTGAAACACGGTGGTGGCAGCATCATGCCCTAGGGTTGCTTTTCTCTTAAGCAGGCTGATCAGAGAAGATGGGAAGAAGGATGGATCTGCCCTGTACTCCAATTAAACACGGTGAGGTGTTCGGTTTGAATGGCAAAACTTGGAAAAAACCCAAGGGTGTGAGGTCCGGTATAACGTGTGACCGGGTCATTCCTGTACGAGAGGAATAATATCACTAAAAGTCAATAAGCGGATGAGAATTTCAGATGAAATCACCAGTCCTCAGTTCGGTGTAGGCGTAAGAACCTTCAGGATGACGCGTACGGTCACCCAGAACCGATACAGGACGCCTCCAGAGCTGGACCCGTTGGGGGTTTTGGTGTTGCCCACTGTCAAGATCAAAGTTAAACTTTCACTAAAAAGCTGAAAGAAGTGGTAACACAGCGCTCACAGGAACAGCGGCGGTTATTTTACACAGCCTGGAGAACTATTTTACTGCTCGGTAAAGTCCCCCTTTTTAAAGCCCAAACCAGTTCACAGCTCTATGAGTCATTTACTTCTCACTGCACGACGCTCGTTTCTGTAAACCAAGTGCTAAGCACAAGTCTAGGCAAGGGCAACATTTCTTTTCTGAGAGGCAATTTAGCTACCGATGAGCTTCTGATGTGTGGCTAATGAATATTTATCATACGTGGATTTGCCAGAACACACAAAAAGATAAACCTTGTGGAAACAAGTTCTATTGGGACTCAAATGAAGTGAGATTGTCTCTGGACTCGCTCATTAATGAGGTAGAAAAAGGTTAAGGTTTTGTCTCAGCATAGACTAAGATCAGTTTTCGTTATCGACGACCTCCTGTTTGACTCCAGGTCTTCTGAGGACACAACAGCTCAGCCATTTAGGGCCGCTGTGACGGTGGGGAAGCGCAGAAACCCGAACGTGTCGATGGGTGCTTTGGCTTCAGTCAGACATAATCAACAATAAAGAGATAGTTTACACTGTATTTCACACCCAATACAAGAAGATGGCAGCTAATACTTTAGTAAATATTACCTTCAGACGCTTAGCCACAGCTAAAGCCGGCCAACAGGTGTTAGGGATCAAATTTTTCAACGTATTACGATGCGGACAAAGAAAATTATAACTTGACTAACAAACCAAACCTCCTCCATTATCCTAAAGTTCATTTATGACCAAATTGGGAAGATCCCAAAAACTAAATTCATAAGTGAGTAAGTGTAATAACGGCACATTTGAAGGTCTCACACACACAGCATCCTGCACCCTCCACTTTAAAGCAAGAAGTATTTGGACAAGAGCCACGTGACATTGACTCTGTGTTAAACTGGAAGGAAAGATTTTGAAACTCGACATCCATCAGGAACAATATTTCAAGGTTCCACCCAGAAGCGGAAGCACAAGAGCAGATCCGTATCTGCCGTAAACCGGAAGACCGTCGAGCTATGCCAGAGCTCCACCTAGGAGACAGCAAAGTTCCTCACAACTGTTCTGCAACCATTGAGAGTCGCTGGGAATCGGGGGGTTCTCTCCAGCGGTGCTTTCTTACTTGTCTCTTCCTCAAACAAACCCAGCAGAATGCTCCGTTATCTCGTTGGAATAAGATGTCGTCACATGTATCCCTGGCTAACCTTGCAGTTCCCCTCCGGCGCAGAGAGGATGGGAGGAGGAGCCCAGCAGGATGTCTGTAAATCTCCACGCTATCCTTCACAGAGGCCTTCCACTCGCCCCTGGAGTCTCGGCAGACACACATAAATACACACACAACGGCTTTTTCAGATGGAGTCCTCCCGCTCCAGCTGACGTTTTATGAGATGCGAGTCAGGCAGAAAACCTTGGCCTTGTGAAAAGCAGGAATGGAGACAGGTAAAGGGGCAGACTTTCAAATCAAATTCAGAGAAATGCAGACGGAATGACGGAATGGTTCAGCGTGATCAGTCCCAACTAGTGACGAGCTGACTGGAGCTAAAAAATGTGTACCTCCTTCTAATCAATGAGCAGACTATGTCAAGCAAAGCTAGTTTGTTGGTAAGCAACCAGGCAGCAGTTAAGGGGTGTGGATGCTGTTACGGAGACAAAACTCAAAGCTAGCCATTCACAGTGTGAGCGACATAAAGTCAGAGGAAGCACAGGAATACAGGAAGGTACATGAAAGGAAAGTGTATTTTATACGACATGCCTGTGGTTCATGAGCTGCAAGAGAGCAAAATCTTCAGCAGGTAACAGGAAGGCTTAACGGAGCAAAGCATAGTCACTACGATCCTTCTGAGCTTAGTCTGTAATGGGAGCAGAATGCAAACAGAGAAAGCTGATTTTGTAACGCTGAGCACATAACCACTGTGAAAGCATTTGGACAGCTTGAGTGAAGATGGTGATACACAGCTCTGTCCTTGAGGACTCAGTGGAAGGCCGTGCCCCTTTGATTCCACCATCACAGTGATCTTCGCTGAAAGCTCACAAAGCCTGAGATCTCAGTGGTTCGCCTTGGATGATGTGAAAGGGCAAAGTGATCCGCAATGGAGGACCTGTGGTTGGGTCTCTATATGGCAGAACTATCATGTCAAAGGGGCTCTCCCCCTCAAATGAGGTGTGAAGTCCCCCCTGCTCTTCATTTAACAAATTAATGGCCATTCACAGAGATAAAGTGGAAAAAGAAAAATTTTCGATGCTGCTCTAATATTTTCTCATTACTTATTTTTCTTTTACTTAGTTTTTAAACAGAAATCAGATTTTTCCAAATAGAGGCTAAACAGCTCATATAGATGCCAAAAAGACCCTATTTGACAAACCGTCCCTCAAATAAACTCATATAAAGTCATCTAATTGCAGAATGTTATATAAACAGTATTTTGTATCATTGGTGCGGTCTTGATGAGGTCCTACAGCAACAGAAAACGTTAAAACTCAAGCACACTCCAGATAATAAAACTGACCTTTTCCTGAGAAGCTGCCAGTAGGGAGTGAGAAATGTTTGGGGATTTTTTTTTTTGCTTTTTGAGAAGGCATAAATTTAAACTAAACCTCATGGTTGCCATAAACAACAGGGACTGTTGGTGAGCAGGACATAAACATTTACCTCCAGGAGAGCAGCGTCTGAATGGGAGAGGTTAAATGCTCAGCGTGACCCTGGATGCCTGAGTGTCAGGGAGCGCCGTGGCAACTCAAGCAGGGTCATCAGTGCAGGTAGAAGCAGGTTGGCTTCATTTCAGGTGCCCTGAGGCTACACATCATTTGTTTTATACATTCTCTCTGCTTCCACAGCTCTGGCTCTGGGACGCTTTTTACGCTCACAATGTAGCTGCAGCTCAGGCTTGCCTTCTTAACTCCAGGTTAACACTTGCACAGCATCCTCGGGGGGCATCTGTTGAACTGCAGTGAAGGAATGATCCCCTTCCGATGGCTAATTGTCATTGAGCAATAATGAGGCGCTAAATACCAACTTTTAACAACTGCTTGCCCCAGCTGAGACTGTGGTTTAGGAGCTACTCAGCTAACAGAGACCATTTCTCCACTATTCTGGCTAAACCTGCTGCTGGTACGCAGCGAACTGACTCCATCCAAACATCCCAAGGACACCCGGTTGCTCCGTGCTCATAAATAACGCTGTGTACATAAAATGCCTATGAAGCTGTGGATAAGCTCACAATAGAGACAAACATGCTGCTAATGTGTTCAACAGCTCCACAGAAACAGGGAGAGTGTGTGGGGTGGGGTGTGGGGTGGGGGCTGAATGATTCACCTGAGCTGCTGAGATGTGCTTAAACCTTTTCCACAGATTTGGGTTATTCCATAAATGGGTAAAGACCCGTTTGATCGCTCTCAAAATAGAAACATTAGGAAACCAAGCGTAAGCTGATCTTGTTAAATGGATTACTGTTTGCCGAAGCTGAGAACAGAGGCCTAAAAATCCCCCCCAGCCTCCATTCTGAAACGTAGCACACATTAAAAGGTCTCCTCTAGAGAGCCAATGTTACCACTGATCACTCTCAGGGTGTGTGAGAGGACCAGGAGAGCTGTGATCATCCACGTAATCCTTCCACTAATCTGGCAGATCGCAGCTCTCAGGCAGATCAAACTGATACCCGACACCATCAACAAGGACTGCTCCCTCCTAAACTAACAAGAGCAGGATGAAGGTATGCAGTATGGGTTTATGTACGCGATTAGGATATCTTTAACCTCCACAAAGCTCTTTTACGGTAAGCATGAAGGGGTGGAGGGACGCAGTAAAACAGAGATATGGTCTAAAGCAGGGGTCTTCATCTCCGGTCCTCGAGTACTGGTGTGCTGCAACTTTTAGACGTGTCCCTGGTCCAACAAACCTGAAGCAAATGGATAAATTACCCCCTCAGTCTGCAGTAAAGTTCTCCACAGTCCTGCTGATGACCTGGTTATTTCACTCAGGTGTGTTGAAGCAGAGAAACAGGTAAAGGTCGTGGGACAGCGCACCTCTGGACTAGGGCTGGACGATGCTGTTCAGAAACACTGGGTAAAATCGTCCTTCTATCCTGAAAGTAGTCATACATTATGTATTCACATCTGTATTTTTTCTGTGAAAAAAAAAACTAATCAATCTCGGCCCCTCAGTATGAAGGGAATGGATTTGTCAGAGTTCTGTTCCTGTTCTCACCCACAGACGTATAAACTCACCCTCCTCTGTCCCTCAGGTTCCAGGGGTATCATCTTATCTATTGGTTGTCCCACATGCCAATCATTCTGACACGCTCATGTAACATCAGTGTGTGCGCTCAGTTCTTCCTAGTTTATGCCTGCTGGCTGCCCAAACTCACTTTTAGTGTTTATGTATCCAGTTAGCTTAGCGGTTAGCTTCAGTGTTAGCCCTTCATTGTAGCTCCACTGTTCACAGCGTAGACTTTGAACATGGCTGAGAGTCGCAAGAAGCAAACCGTGTTCATGTTTAAGGGAAGAAGAGGAAGACCTCAGTAGAAAGAAATCAGATCAGAGTGAATTTTGGAGGGTTTTTTTTCACACTGTCCCCCCCAAAGAGAGGAAGAGCGAGGTCAGTCAGTCTTGCATATGTGCAGTTAGACACAAAGGGACTTGGGGAAACTTCCGGAGAAAAATCACTGACCCCATCTTTAAATCCCACACAGGGTGACCACTGTCATTTACTCCAAGATGTTAAAGTTAATGGCACTCAATACAAAGGGAAAAAGGTTGTGTATAGAAGGACGGGGTTTGTTAAAAAAGAGCCGGGCTGTGGCATTAAAATTTGCCCGTGATGAAAAGCAGGAACCTCATTTGGTAAATCAGAAAAGGGCTGAACAGTGGAGACAGATTGGTCCAGTCCTACATCTGCTCTCCATTCTGACGTTAAACGAGAGCTGGGGAGAGAAGGGGGAGTGACGGCGAAGGGAGTACACAGAGACAGAGTGAGTGTTAATAGACTGAAAGAAAAACTGAGAAATAAAGGTGGAAGTAGAGAACAGGAGAACGCACCGAGGCCCAGGGATGCATCTGAATGGAAGCAGCGCTATCCAGCTTAGCTTCAGTCTGCCCACCCAGGCTTTAATGGGAGCACACCAGGATCTGGGGCATGTGCCCGCTGTGGCTACACAGACCTCATCTTTCAGCACCACCCACAACGCCCCTCTGTCTGATGAAACTTTCAGAGAGTGTGTATGGGCTGGGGTTGGGGGACCAACCTTCTCCAAGTCAGGAAAACGCCATTAAGATGCAAGAAGAAACATTCTCAGGCAAATCAATGTCCCCACAAAAGGTGTGTTACCGTAAAAAGTGGCTGACATGAGTAAACAACTCACCGACTGCGTGCGCTGCTGGTAAATACAGGAGTTATGCAAATGATTAGAGGCACCGAAGGGTTTCAAAGGTTGGGGTGTGTGTGTGTGTGTGTGTGGGGGGGGGGGGGGGGGTTGTAGCTCAGGAGCAAATGGAAAGAACCAATGCTGCACTAAAAAGGGATCAGAAGAGCCGAGGTTTACCAAAAACATGTACTGAAAATCCCTCCTCAGACTGAGAGGACATGGTCACCACATGTCTGTACACAGTTCATGTGAGTTTGCACTCGGTTTCCGTTTAATTAACAAGAATGTGCAAACAGTTTGTTTCTTTGCATCCCAACGCTGTTGATTACACAGGCTTTGTATAACTCAAAAGCACCCTCAGTCAAAAAGGCCAATATATTAAAAAGGGGCCTGGTCACATATTTTGACCATAAAAAGAAATCACACACACACACACACACAAAAAAAAAAAAAAACATTAATCTTGAAAGCGTTCATCATGATGGTGTCCTTTCAGAGCCTGAAAGAACTAAGCACCGCGCACGATTTGCAGACGTAAACGCTGTTGTATCGTCTGCCGGCAATACTGCAAAACTATCATAAAGCAACATGGCGACAATTGACGGCGCTACTGTAAGAGTCAGTAGACCGTCCTGCACTGCCTCACGGTAACCAACCCCACCTACAGGGTTAGGGTTACCCAACCTCTTTCTTTTTACACCTCTGGTGGATGTTGCTGACAGACTCGACTCCATCACAGACATCATCTATATGCAATTTATTTAGACGCCACGTTGAGCGCTGAATCGCACGACGACATCGCCGCCATATTGGATGTAGAATAGTGGAGAAATTCAGAGAAGATGCCTCATTCATGTACCAACCGATTGATGTACTGGCATTACCTTTCACAGGTAAGAATGAACATATACCTATGATTGTATTTATTGATTATAACGTCATAACCTCGTATATTTGTCTGTGGGCTCCATGTTTCTGTTTGTTTATTCATTGCGTGCATGCGCAATATCATACTTCTGGTCACATGGTCTAGTCATGATAAATATACACAAAGGTTTACCAAGAAATAGAGCAAAAACAAAGTGTAACACGCTAAAATAAAATATAATAAGTCAACAGGACGTGATAATTTAATCAGGACAACTTTGTATGCAACCAAAGAGAGCTACGGGCCACTTTAAATATGAATCACTCATGATGTTTAACAAGGATATTTATCTCAGATGTGCTGTGAAGGGCTTCCTGAAAATGACCCTCAGATCATCATTTTCATCAGCTGATCTGGAAAGGGTAGGAGCATGGGACCAGTTAGTTGTAACCTAGCATGGGGCTCTATTTCGGTAAAAGTGTTCGCCTCCATCGCTCTTATTAACTGTAAGCACTTCCTCCTTTAATTCCCCACCTGAAAGGATCCCCGCGCGTGATGAGTAATAAGGGATATGGGCATCAGGAAGTTTTAAACTGGAAACAGAGTATTAAGACTCTGTAGCCCAGTCGTCAATATGCTTCTTAGATTATTAGGGCTCCTACAGCCGTTCCTAAAAGTCTGAACCTAGCGACGACTGGATGACGCATAATGGATGGAAGGAAGATCAACAAACAAAAAGAACAGGAGCACAGGGAATAAAGTCTGTTCAGATACCAGCCTGCTCCAGACTGCAGGAGAAGCATTTATTCAATTAACGGGGAACAAAACAACATAACCACCAACCTGATCCCCGGAGCATGGATCTGGCTCTGGAGGTGCTCCTGCCAGCGTTGGTGGTGAAGAGACATGGGGGAGGCTTGGCGATGAGGCAGCGGGTGAGAGTATGTGCAGGTGGAGAGGCAGCAGGGGCAGGGTGGAGCGGTACCCGTGTGCGGACTGGAGCAGGGCCCGGGGCCGGGCGCAGGGCTCTGGAAGAGCGCACAGTCTGGTTGTCCGCAGGGGCAGCACAGGGCGGAGTGGATGTGGCAGTGGGGGCAGCAGAGAGGAGAAGACGCCGGTGACAGGGTGGAGGCCTGGTGAAGCCTGTTTGGCGTCTGGGAGTCCGTGACGGCAGAGGATGGAGAAGCGGGTGGCGAAGGGGGGATGTTACTCAAAGAGCTGTTCAGTTTGACCGTACCGCCGTTCTGGACGGGCCCGTTGGCTCTCTGGACGTGGGATCCCTGCTGCAGCTTCGAGGCTCCGTTCCTAAGCTCCGCGTCGCCGTCGCTCTCTGCCGGGAGGCGGTCGCAGCTGGAAGCCGCGGAGACGGCCTCCTGGGTGCTGCGCTCCTCCTGACTGTTGACCGAAGGGCCGCTTCCACCGGCGCTTAGAGGATGGCGCCCTCCGTTGCCGAGGGACAGCGGGTCTCCGCTGGTGTCGGTCAGAGCCATGATCTTTTCCCCGGCAGGTCTGGCACCAACACCGTCAGTCCTCTGAGAACGCAGAGAACCCATTTAGGACACAAACATTCATCTCACAGAAACAAACTACGTGCAACCATGGCAACCTGTAGACTATATTCCTGTGCTTGTTTATTTCTTGGCAGGGAGCAGTGATTTTTCCGGAGTCCAAAGAAAAGCGACTACTTTGAGGGTTGCGGGGGGGGGGGGGGGGGGGGGGGGGGGGTTTGTGGCAAGTTTAGGCTTACAAATATAAAACAAACAGTACTTGTTAAAGGGTTTATAAAGTTTACAGAGAAAACAATCACATGAGCTCTGGAGGCACCACTGAGGCTCATTTTTTTGCATGTAGGACACAGCCAGGAAAAAGTGGAAACAGTTTCCTTATCTGCCTTAAGAAAACATGTTTTACAGAGCAGGGAAAGAGAAGCTGCTGCTGCGGCCAGCTTGTTTCAGCCTACCAGTACCAGATACTAAAAAACACCGCCCCATTTATTAAGACTACACCATAATTTTGCTCCAGAATCAAACATCAATATTACAAATTGGTTCTCTTCCGACCCTTTGATTCCTCAGGGTTTTATTAGACCCAGTTCTCTTTTGACATTTACGTTTTTTCTTTGGGTTATATCAGGAGAAAATCTAAGGTTATGCTGATGACACCCTGCATAACAGTGGAACAGTGAAAACCTATATCGTCCTGTTTCTATAGACGGCTTTATGTCGATACACCCATTGGAAACATGCGTTTACTGAGAAGAATGTTAATAATGGTAAACAAATGAAGTTTGCACAATTTATTCTCTTACTCTTACTCTCTTACTATTCACACCAGGGAAGTCCTTTGGTCTGCTTGTTTGAGTGGGACCAATAGCAAACTTTCTTTCTGTTTTCCATTTGGTGCAGTTTGCTTTCACGTTGTACTTTTTGCAAGTGAACTATAATGGGGTACCGCGCGCGAGCTATTTTTAGAAACACAACGTCACGATGACGTCACATCACGTGGTACGCAGTGGGGCAAACTCCGGAAACCCGCCGCTGTTTCGCTGTAAAAGAGACGTGCGTTAGCCTAGGTTTTACTCGGTAAACGACTGCTTTTTCCAAATCTAAGACCATGGTTTTTAAACATTGTTGCTATGGAACGTGCAACAGCGACTCGAGGTACGCTGATCGGCCGCATATGAAGGATGTTTTCTTCAAGACTGCCAAGGAGAAATGTGTGCGCTGGGACCGGGGCGGTCGGCCTACACAACAGTTCAACCTGGAAAAAGTTACCAAATTCACCTACATATGTAGCAAGCATTTTGTCGGAGGAAAGGGCACAACCGAAGAACATCCTGACCCAATTCCAGCGACATCAAGGGAAGGTAAGAGTATTTTGGTGGCCGACGTGTTAATAAAGTAGCGCCTGCTACCATGACAGCATATAGGCTATCATGGTAGCAGGCGCTAACATGATAGCCTGCTACCAGGATAGCTTACTCAAAAACATTTCAAATGAGACAAACATTAAACATATACCCATTCCTGGACGGTGATTGCAAACAACAACAAAAAAAACACGGCCGACGCTGCCATGATCGCCGCGCAGGAAAAAAAACAAAGCTTACCATTCATCAACTCGGCCCGTTTTCCAGTCTTTTTAAGCCCTCGAACCTCAAGCCATAGTTTGAGCTGAAGGTTGGTGTGTTCTTCGACAGTGCGACCAGTAAACCGTACGCCTGGGACATCGTCTTGGGAAAGTTTAACGGCTGTAAAGTCGGTCAGATCGCTGGTTCTGTTGCGCGTGTAATAGCTGGGTTATCCGTGCGTTCACTCCTGTATGTCCTACCTAAGCGGCAAAAGGGGCGTTGCTCTTGAGACGGTGACGTCACGTGCGCGGTACCCCATTCACATACGTGACAATCGCTGCCCCCATTGGACAGAGATGATTAGGACAAGATGAAGCACAGACCTGGAAATGGAGGGAAACTACCATGGAGATCTTACGTGAAGTGCCTCTGTTTTGCATATTTGCGCTTTTATTCCAGCTGGGGATGCAAGTTAGCGATTAATGAGGTAATCTAAAGATGACTGATCTTAGCGATCGATTAGCGATTAATTGATAAGTGGCCGTTTTCTTAAAAACCTGAGTTTCCTCTTTGTATCAAGGGGGTCTGTCCATAAAGCCTGGTTCACGCGGCGAGCTTTTAAAATTCTGGGCCGATTTTCTAAGTCTGAGAGACACCGCACAACAATAAAAAAAAGAAAATAGATGGAACAGGTTTGCTCGTACAGTGTGTGGTGTTTTGTCACACAGCAAGCACAACACGCCACACATAAATTTCACACAGATTTTACTCGGGAACATACAGATGTCAGACGGGAAATATCGCAAAACCTCTCGGGATCAAACGTAGAGTTCAAGGTAAATAAACATGACGCCATACATGGCAGGTGTGAAATCACCCTTAAACTTATTTATGTCATTGATTACTTTCTCATACCGAAATCTACAATTTTTTTAATCTATCATTTAAAGAAAGTCAGGGTTATCAGCTGATAGATCACAAGCTGTGCATGTTTTATCAAACTGGTTGTCTTCTTTAAATTTTGGGACTACAATGATCAGAGTGCGGCGAAGTAACGCTGAATGTACCTAACGACTTGGTTTAGTTACATTTAGCTTTGGCTGCCGTATCTTACTGAGCAGAATGTAGACGTTGTCTCTCTGTCTTTGCATATATCGAGTCTTTGTTCTGCTGAACCACTGATCAGTGGTGACTTGGCATTTGGACTTGATTTCTGCTACAAATTGCCAAGTCTGGAGTACATATGGTCTCACCGCAGTTGATGGAGTAAAAAAAATACCCGTTGTAGTTTATAAATAACATTTAGACTGTATTGTCCGTCATAGTGGATCCGAGATATGCTGAATGTGTGGAACTGACACGGTGCCAGCCTGACAGCTGTGCTGCCAGAGAGGTGCCAGTAAAAATTAAAACGGGACGAATTCTTTGGGAATTGTTTTTGCCTTTTTATTTTACATACATACATTTCTGTTTTCAGAGTGGAAAACTGAGATGATCAATTAGAGAAAATCTATTTGTTATTTTTACTTTCCAAATTATTGACATGTCCCACCGCCTCCTTAAATATTAGAAAATGTAGCTAATGGGAAAAAAAGGACTGCAGTAGTCATGGAAGGGAAACAAAATACCCAGTCTAACTTTTTTTTTTTGTCAGTTTGGCATTTCTATTGTTGTCATTTTGACAAAAAGATAAACAGATTAAACAAAAAACCTTAAATTAAATTAGTTAAGCTGTTTAAGGTCATTATGGAAGATAGCAGCTGTGCTGGCTTATAGTATGTGGTTAAAAGAACACCTGATTTCAATTTCCACAGAGAAGTAATGTCAGCACTTCAGAATTGATTCGGCATCATGGCGTGATGTGAGAAACTCTTCATGCATGAAAAAGAAGAGAAGACTTATCTGTCATGCCATCAGGTGATAAAACTCGTAGCTGGAAGCTGCTGACGTGGAAAAAGCTTCAGATGATGCAGATTTTGAACCGATAGCTACGCTGCTCTTCTAATCTTCACGATCCGAAATCTTTTTGTCAGAGAAACGAATTGAAAATGTGTTTGTTGTATCCACTTGTTAACTTTTAGTATCGTGGAGAATTTCAAAGAGTTTTTCTTAAACATGTAAGATCCTGTTGGCAGATTTACTGGAATTGTCCGAGCTACGTGCACACACTGGTTTTCCCCCCCCCCCCCCCCCACAAACTTTCACCACATTTTTGTGATAAAATAGACGCACTTGCGTTTGAGCGGCGAGCAATACGTCGCTTGCGTCGGCCGTTCTCATCCGACACGTGACGTATGTAAGCAATGACCTGTGTGACACGCCAATGTGAGTGAGTGGCGAAATGTGAGAGTGGGAGTCCGGTGGGGTCAGAGGTTTGGAAAGGAGGCGGAACCCGGAGAGCTACTAATAGCGGAGCACTGAGGGAAAGTCATTAGTTCTGACTGAATCTATAAGACTTTTAGGTATAATGAGGTGTTTGAGCACTAATTATAATAACATTGTAACAAAGTCTGCGTCCTATTGATGGAATTCGCCCTCAGATCTGTATGTGGCGGTGCAGCACGTCGACAAGCGGGTGAGACAGAGTCTAGCGTCTATCTCCAATGGATGAGCCAAGCCGGATCATTAACAACTCGAGGATGAGCCTCAAAAAAAGGCTCTTAAGAATTTTAATCGCTTTATGAGACGAGCTTTGATCTCCTCACTGAAGGAAACTAAAAATCTCATCTTTTTCCCCCAGGAAGTGGATGCAACCCATCCGAGTGCCAACGGGTCACACTGCAAACTTAAAATGGGTGATCGGGAATTGGCCACAAATTCACGATGGACAAAAAGAGAGCATGCCATGAACCAAAACCTTAACCCCAAATCAAAACCTGATCGTTTTTCACGGCCAGGTTTTCCTTAAACCTGCAGCATCTAAACCCCAACTGATTTTTTACCCAGACAAATACGCAAGCCCCCAGTCAGCAGATTCATTTCACTACATTAAACAAGACTAAAATACCAATTTGCAACCCGATTCCCAATGGTACAACGAAGGTGATAAAGTGCTCCTTCTGCTGTCTTTCATGCCAAGTCGCTGATTATGGGGTGTGTGAGAGAGATGCTCAGACCTTGGGCGACAGCATAAAGGCCAAAGCATCCCGCTTCCCCTTTAATTAAAACTAATAGGCAGCAATTACCAGGAATCAGTCAAGAGACTGTTAATAACAACATTGCTCCTCACAATAATAACATCAACAGCAGGCACTTGAAGCACACCCAGACGCTCTTGCGCGGCTTCAGGATCCAGCTTTCCCTGTCAGGAGGGATCTTACAGTGTTATATGATGGCCTCGGGGCACCAACTCACAGCTGGGTAGTTAAACGCACCAAGTGGAGCGGGTGGCTCGAGGCTATGGGCTGAGACTCACAGGGAAACAGCCGGTTTGCTGATTACAACCAAGACAAATGTTTAAACCATCACCCAATTACAAATCAATCAGAACATTAGGATTTAAGTTGAAAGTATGTATATTTTTTGGTCAAATGTCTGCTATTTTCATCTCAACCGCGCACGTGCATATGATGCTTAAAACTGTCAAGTCCCTCATAATATTAGGTCTGTATGGGAAGAGTAGGTTAAATTAAACTATATTTATATTAAGGTTGGATTATTCTGCAGTTTAAGACTGAGCACACTGTGTGAGGAGAACTAAAGGGCTTTTCAGCTGATTGTTGTGCTGCCAGCCAAGTCTTTAGTGACGTTCAGCGAGGGAGACGCGCGCGTGGACCCGAAGGGGACCGGACTGAACGCGACCTGGGTTCAAGCGCTGTTCCCTTCAGGAGTAAACACTGAGGAAGTCTGAGCAAACCCAATGCTGCGAGGAATGAGTGGCCAGGGGTTCTGGGGTCCTACCGTGTTTTTGTGCCTCCCGGAGCCCTGCGCCGCTTGCCTCCTGTGGACTCCGTAGCAAGGCGTCGCTTCGCAAACACCAGAGATTAAAGGGGGAAAAAAGAAAAAGAAAGGGGGGGGGAAAAAAGCAAAGAGGCCCGGTTGAATGTCCGCAAGCGCAGTTAACAACCAACACGAGCCGACACAGCAGCAACAAGTCCCGAGCAGAGAGAGCTGTTTCTCACTGGAGTGTGTCCTGCCAGAGTGACAAACAGCCACACTCTCCGAGCTCTCCCTCTCTCTCTCTCTCTCTCTCTCTCTCTCTCTCTCCCCCCGCGCGCAGAAGGACGGAGCGGAGGCAGGAGGAGGTGGGCCGGGACTGCTCCGCTCCAAGCAGCACTGATAGGACGGTCACACCGTGGGCTTTAACCCGCTGACTGCCACGGCGGCACGAGCCGACACACTGGACGCTGGCGCGCGCCGCGGCACACACAATTCAACACAGCTACTATGGTTGCTAGGTATGGAGGACTAACTCTGACATAATCAAAACTAAATATAGATATAAATACAGAAATAAACACATGCTGTACAAATATATAAGCATAAAATACACACAAATACTGTAAATAAAGAAATGTAAGCAGTAATTAAATTATACAATTAGACATAAATGTAAATATCTCTTAATTAGCGTATTTCTTCCTTTTTAATAATCTCATTTATTTATTTATGTATTTATTTTTTTACTACTTTATTTATTACTTAGTTTTTAAAGGTATTTATTTCTGTCTCTGTTTTAATATTTTTGTCTGTTTTGTTTATTTATGCCTGTCCTTTTTCCATTTCTGTATGCTTTTCAGCCTCATTATGCAAATGAGTAGGGGTGGTGCTTAAGGGGAAAACTGCTCCCTAATGGTTGGTTAGCATCAGCCACAGCTAAAATCTACGCTGCTGCTACAGACCGCTGTCACAGTGGCTACCAGGTTTTCAGTGAGCCTAGGCATTTAGCAACTTGATTTAAAAAACATTGCTGTAATCGCAGACTTTATTATCTGTCGTTTGCACGCTGACTAAAAGTCTGTCTCAGTCAGCAGCACAGATGGACGCAGATGTCAGCAGGTGTCGTGCCAACTAATTCTCCCGGCAGAAACTATAGTCACTGTTCTGGGAGCTTGCGTTGGGCTGGAGTGGCGGATCCAGTCGGCTCTGTCTCATTTACAGCCATCTAGTCGTCTTAATACAGTGTTCAAATTTATTAATTAACCCCAGATGGCACATTATAGTTAACATACAGCATCAGACAAAAGTGAGTACACCCCTCACATGTTAGCAAATATTTTAATTTCATTGGATAATAAAGATTTGACACTGTGATAAAACGTATTCAGCTTGTGTAACAGTAAAAATTAGCTGTCTTTTCAAAATAACTCAACACGCAGCCAAAAATGTCTGGAAACAAGCTGGAAAAGCTAAAGTGAAGAGCGACAACATTAATATTAAGGACCACCATGAACGGAGTGGGTAAACTTAAATATGATTTTACTATTTACAAACCATAAACCACGCCTGTAGGAAACAAAAGAAAAGGTACACTTCAGCATCCTTAATTATATGCAGACAGGTGCTCTGTATTTAATAACCTAAATCACATCCGCAGATTCAGCCAGGCTTTCCCTCATTCTACCCGATGCAGTCGTTTTCCCGAGCATCTACGTTCCCTTTCCAAACCATGACACTCCCACCACCATGCTTGACTGTAGACAAGACGCACTTAACTTTGTACTCCTCACCTAGTTGCTGCCACACACACTTAACACCATCTGAACCAATTGTCTCACTATAATTTCATTATCGTTACAAAATGACAAAAAAAACAACAACTCTTGATTCTTGAATTAAGTTTTTCTTTGTCTCCTCAAACCACGGGACATGGTTCCTGCAATCCATGTCCTTAGTCTGCTTGTCTTCAGCAGTTTGGTGCTCTTCTGTGCATCGTATTTAGAAGATTATGGTCTGGGCACTGGTAGACTGACCCCACACTCCTTCAACCTCTATAGAGCAGCAGTATTTTTTTTCTTCGTTGCCATGAAGTGCCATGTTGAACGTCCAGTCACCAATATGACAAAACCGTGAGAGCGTAACCGTTAACACAACATTTTAATCTAATTTTATGTCCCTCTGGAGGGCTTACAGGATGCTGGGCATCACAAGGGGCCAGCCAGCGAAGAGCCATCAAGATGGCCATCGACGCAGTAGAAGTAGAGTCAGAGTGGCTGTGGATGAGAAGGGCAGAGGCCTCGGTAAGGTAGAGCTTCCTGGACGCAAGCTGGGCCCTTGATCAACCCCAGCTGGGTCACCTGAGTGAGGGGTCTCATTGCTGACAGACTCAAAAGCCCCTACGATCCCAGGATACATCACTGAAGTTGTATCCCGCAGCACTCAAGATGGTGTATGATGAAAGAAACGTAAAGAAAACGCAGTTATAGAAGCTGTACACCAATATTTTGGATTCAGTTTTGCCTGAGGAAAAGATATAATAAAAAAAATTACTGCAAGGTTAGGGTTGTACACACTTGCGAGACACTGTGTTTTACTTCACTTATATAAAAAGCCTAGCACAAACACCTGAGGCAGAACTGACACACTAAGGAGGCCCTGGGCACTGACACTCAGGGATCTAATTATTGATAAATGGCCAGGCCATGGCTGGGCATGGGTTGGGTTGGTGATCCACGTATACCAGGCATTCACACCAAACATTTTTGTTCCACTTTAAAATGGAGCAGATTTTGTTTCTTCTGAAAGTCTGCTTTGACAAGCTCATCCCATGGATCAAACAAGTGAACCCAGGTCCACCTGAAAAGATGGGTCCTGGTTTGCTTGCAAGTAGAAAACACAAACAGGGAGGAAGTAATGTCTCCTACAAGTATGACTTAGAGACACATACTTTATGCGGTCCCGAAAATTCCAAGTCCAAAACCATACCGCTGTGTCAGCGTCTCTAGCTCTCCACCACCTTTTTCAGTGCTGCATTATAATGCTCTGTACATAACGCTGGATAGTTCGCTGCCGCGCCTGCGGCCCATACCGGGCTGCTTCTTCTCACACAGCTCCAAATGAAAAGCCTTAGTAACCGCACGGCACTGTGCAGGCACATAGTGCACAGCCGGTACCGTGTGACGGTGAAACAGACCAGATGAAGACATGAAATCTTTCAGCATGACCTGCCCTGAAAACCACTACGAAATTTATTCCAGATATTTCCTCAAATCAATGCATCAAAATCCGAATAACAATAGAGAAATACTGAACACAGCTTGACTATATCTGCACTGATCGACATTTTAGAATATTATAGCTGCAGAAATAATTGCTTTTCCTTTTGAATAAAAGAAATCCGATTGTGTTATACATTCTTATTTTAAGTCCGTTATTGGGAATACCATGATGCCATGAAAGCGTGTCATCATTACACCAAGTTATTAGACCATGAGAACCAGAGGATCTAACAACAAAATCTACCATCACATGCTTAATTCCCAAAGAATTTACAGTAAAAATCCTGTAAAACCTTACTTCTGACTCTGAAAACATCTATGCTCAATGAATACAACCCAAATTTCTTCCAAAATTGCAACTATTCCACTTTGTGCAGCTTCATTGTCCCTGCTGAACAAATACAACCCCACAGCATGATGTTGCCACCGCTATGCTTCATCTTAGGGATGGTAAGCGCAGTGCTATGTTTTCCTCCACACGCACACAGTGTGTTGAATATATGCCAAAGTTTAATTTAGCTCAGTGGACCTAGCATGGCTTGCGGCAAGCAGCCATTGTTTTGGTTTTCTTAAGAGAACTCCTCCCTGAGGAGCAGATTTGTAGAGCCTGAAACTAATAGCTGTCCTATCAACAGATAGATGTCTACTGCTCCTCCAGAGTGGCTATGGGCCGTTTAGCTACTTATCTGATTAATTGTCCCAACCACACTTTTTCCATTTACAGGTGATGTAATAAACAGTGCTCCAAGAAAGGAAAAAGGCTTAAGACATTCATTTATAACCTATCCCTGCTTTAACCTTCTCATCAGCTTTACCCCTGCTGTGTTCACTCTCCGTGATACAGTTACAAGTTGTTGATTACATTACAGGATATTAGCAGGACTAGGAGATAACACTTTTAAAAGAAAGAAAAATGTCCATAGCTGGCTCTCATTAACCTTTCTTAAAGAGACCGTTATAAGCCTTTAATTACATGACACTCAACCACATGATTCTTTGAAAAGGACGCACCCAATCTTGATACGTCCGTTTACTGTAATTAAAGACAACTCTCTGGATCTGTTGGCTGCTCGTCTCTGTTCCGTTTATTAGCTACTTCAAAATGCTCGTACGAGGGGAATAGAGTTTATACTTAAATGTCACAATAAAAGGAAGCTGTCCAATCACCAATACATCCTCACCACGGGAGGGTTTTAAAACGTTTTATCAACATCTGTGACGACAGTTTTGTGCAAAGTATTGCATAAACCTGCAGTAACATTTAAAGAGCCATATTCATAGTGGTTGAATTGTTTTCACACAATATCAGAAAAAAATAAAATAAAACAATTGATTTCCCCCCCTTTTGCTCTCTACGACATAAACATACTGCAAGAATGGGTTTAAAAGTAAGTAGAGTTACTTGAGATAAGTGTTTTTACCCTTAATCTGAGCAGTTAAATAAGATTATCTGCCAAATGTATGAGTATTTTTACCCCTAAAATAAGATAATTAAATATACTGCACTTGAAATAAGATGATGGAGATGAGTTGTTCCTATTTAAAGTGCAAAAACACGATTCCATTGGCTGATCATTTAAATTTGCCTGCTCAAATCAAGAACAAACACACTTTTTATGCCACACTTTTCAGATATTTTTTTTAAAAACGCACTTGATTATAATGTAGTCTTCTAAGGGAATTGGGTCAGGTGGACAGTAAAAGAAAACAACACATTAACAGGGCATCCTCATATGCACTTGTTCATAACTTCTCAGTTCTGGAGCCAGTCATTACAGACCATGGCTAAGATGTTTGCCATATAGAAACAGCTTTTAACATTAGTCTTTAGAAAAATATTCCCCCTTCCACAGGAACAGACGTGGAACGAGGCCCTGGGTCATCTGAGCTAATATGAGAAAGATGCTTTATGTTCATCTCGGGCACCTCGCAGAAATCAAACCACGAATAATTCAAAGCATGTTATCCTCCTCTTTAAAGTTCATCAGAAGCCTCTGATCCCCCCCACCCCACCCCAAAAAAAAAAAGTTGAGCCGGAGATTAAAAATGCATTCAGGTTGTGCTCAGCGGGGGAGGAGGTTCATCTCAGGGAAAGCTGGGAAGGTGGAGGGCAGTACCTGGCTTTAATTTTAGCTGTCCACCACGATTAGGACACAGTTCATATAGCAAGTGTAATCATGTGCAGTAGTGAGGCGCTTGTTCACAGCTGGCCCTGAGGCCAGTTCAAGCCTAAGCCGCGCAGCGCTTTGTAGTTGACTCGCATAATAACAACCTGGTAGTAAATAGGTTGGGTAGGGTTCAGCGCGTTGGATTGCTCTTCTATTTCGTCTGAAAGCGAACGAAATACAAACGCAAACTATTTACCTCTACATTTAGAGGAAAAGTGGTGTTAAAATGTACTAGAGACGCAGAGTATACCTTTAGTCGATCAGGGCCAAGGTCTAGCCACATGGAGCTAAAGGAGGGACTACATCAAAGGCCTTGCACTGTACCAGGAAGGATGGAGGCCCCGGTGAAAGCAGAATGGCCCCTGAGAAGATTGCACACAACTCATCAAACTGACAGGTTTAGCGGACAGAAAGAGGAAAAAAAAAAAAAAAAAGAGCAAAGGGGAGCGGTTAAAGGAGGGAGCGAGGGCGGAGGAGGACAGAATGTTTCTGAACCGTTTAAGGCCTTGGCAGGAGTTGTCAGAAATAATCTAATGGTTCTTCAACGTTTCTTTCGGATAATTTTTCCAATAACAATCATTCCCTTTCACTGTCAGTCTTTGAACTTGAAGCACGCAGAGCAGACGTACAGCCCAGATCCAGAGCTGTTGTTTTCACTGAAGGTAAGCGGAGAAGAGAAAAGGCCATAAAACCGCAAACAGCTGCGAGAAGAAAAAAAAAAAAAACGGGAGAGGAACAATAAAAAAAAATAAAAAGAACGCTGGACGGCTTTGTCCTGTACGTTTAGACATGATCTGACATGTGTGATCTGCAAAAACATGAGCAATGATCTAACAGAGCACTGAGATGCTGGGACTTAACGTCCATGGACATACATGCAGAAAGGGGGAAGGTAATGCTGAGAGCCCCCCTGAACATTGCAGCTACCCCTCTATGCAATAATGTCTGGTTATCGGGAAAGAAGGCAAGTAATGGGAGGAATAATGAAAGGTGAAGGGGGTGCTTTAATAAAAGAAGAAGAGGGCATTAAGAAAAACTGCGTGTCTAAGTGGGACGAAAGAGAAAGCATGGATCTCTTACTTCACACCGGCTTATGTGCGTCTGAGTTTCTGAAACCCAATCCCGTCGACACCTCGCCTGTGAGGATGGATGTCTCTCACCTGATTAGCGCCACGGACCCTGACTATGTCCGGAAGGAGCCGAAGACTGACTGAAAGCCAAGTGAGAGCTAGTAGTTGAGACATACATACATACATATATATATATATATATATATATATATATATATATATATATATATATATATATATATATATATATTCCCACTACCAGTCTGGAAAACATCTATATCCCTTCCTCTTTCCTATATGCTGTCAAGGTTAACATTTCACTGCACACAAAATGCAGAGGGAAACAGTAATTTAGCACCAGAACATTCTGGCTCAAACATCTGAAGATGTTCTGATTGGCTGACAGGTGATGGTCTTCCAAGAAAGGTCCATTTCCTTTGGAATGTGTCCAAATAAAGCAGACGCTCCTGTTTAACATGTACGTGGGTAAAGTGTGACCCTGTAGATAAAGATTTTTTATTTTTTTTTTTTTTTTGAAAAATCATCTGAGATGGACCTTAAAAGCGGTTACATGCAGAAATATTAGTTTAAAATCTCATCTCGGTTAGTACCGTTAGGGTCGCTCCGGAGTCCATCCTGCCTTCAGTCCAACATCTGGTTCGTTCTCAGTTTTCCCTTATTTCTCTGATAAAAAAAAAATGTATTCGTCAAGATCAAACGAAAGGACTTTTTTAAAGACATTAAGAGCAGGTTATTTGCATTTTACCTCCATGTAGTCTCCCCAGTCGTACTGACTCTTCAGTGTTAGCCCTCTCTGTTGAAATGGCTCCTTTCTGTAATGAATAAAACAAGAGAATTTAAACATGAGAAATAAACAGAGATTTAAAGGCAAATCGGTTGGTGACGAGAATCCAATGATTTTACACTTGACTGGTCCAGACTGGCCAGCCCGACATTGATATTGCGCATACAAAGACACAAACAGGTAGCACTGAAAGCAACACTCTTCAGGAGTGGTGGTTGTGACTAAGGGAAGAAGACTAAGTTCGTCTTGTTTTTCTCTCGCTGAGTTAGACATCAGCAGACGTTAGGAAGGTGAACACCTGGCTCTGTTTTGTCCTAAAGCCCGGGTGGCCCGCCAGGCTTATAATACGGTGGGGGAAACCTGGAAGAAAGCTATTACTTATTCAGAATTTGTTACTTTTTATACGGTGGTTCGTGTATGCAGAAGAAAAAAATAGCCTGAATAAAAAAAAATATCTTCACACCTTTAGTAAAGAAGGAAATGCAAATATCTCCGTAGCTGTGTTTTATTTGTGCACATTAGTTCTTTACAGGATACCACCGTTTCATTCCCAGGAAAACTGATAAATGATGATAAATAATGGCATTAGATTATGAAGTTTACCACAATGAGTGAACTGCTTGTTCTGGAAGGTGGACTATGTGGCCCACTACTGAGGGGATAGACAGGCTGGCTCAGCTGGAATACAGTGGACCTTAGAGATTGAAGACTGGGCAGTAGAGCGTTCACCACAGCACGACTTAGAGCGGACCTCCAGCAAGCAACAACCATATTGTTGTTTTCTCAGCTCATTGAGTACAGGCTCACCATGGATACTGAGCGCAGAATGGTGGATGGATATTACTAAAATAAACCCCATGAAATATCTCTGAATTAAAAATCACAAACTGGAAGTTGTTCCAAGGTGTTTGGTGAAACTATGTTATTCAGAAGAGTCAACACTATAGGCGATAACAATAGGCCGTGATCTGTTCTGCCGCAGTATACTTCAGCAGCACATGTTCAATGTATGCTACAGGACAAAGACCATCTAGTCAACTGAACTGATGCCTATTTTTAAGTGAACATTAAACGTCATTAAAGTTTTTAATCAGAAAATCTGAAAGGTTTTAAAATGATTACCCAATGGCACGCTTTGGTGGGTCCAAATACAGGGTGGACATTAAATTCCACAGTTTGAGAGGACAATAAACAGAGAGATTTCTGAAATGCAATTTGTTTTTTTCCGTTTTTCTTTTGGTGGTGTTGGTTACTTATTTTATGAACCTTCTATTTTTGTATTTCTCAGTCTTACGTACTGAAGTGCTTTGAAGCTCTGTGATTGGTACAGATGGTTTAAAAGCTAACTCGCTGAATGGACATACTCATGCAGACACTGGAAAAGCCTTGCACATAAAAGTATCAGTTCTTCAAGCACAAATCGATGAGCCTGCAGTAAAACAGGAGCAGCTAATCCCGGAGGTCGCTCCGAGGAAGCGCAGGGTTTTTACATCAACCAATAGGTCGTCCAAAGAAGGTATAGAGTTCCAGTGAACCTTGGGTCCAGCAAACTACCTTCAGATTCCCATATTGGAATAGCTTGGGCTTTTGATGGGAATGGAGGTCATGGATGGTGACCTGGACACTAGTTGTGAAGAAGTCCTTGAAGCCAGCATTGACAGAGGAGTCCTGAAAGCTAAAGGCGAAACAAGAGGTCTGGAACTCAGAGACAAAGAAGGAGCCCTAGAAGCCGGTTTCTTCTCTGCTGATCAGATGCGATCCCCATGGAGGATCTCATGAAGGATCTTATCAGGAGGCCAACCCAAAGGCATGAAAAACGAGGAGGGGCCACTGGCGCTCTGAGGTATTGCATCAACACCTCCACTCTTAGCGTCTCTGTGGTGTCATTCCTTCTCCTCCACTAAGCCCAGAGAATGAAGGCGAGAACTCCACTCCTGCAACAGATACATACGACTCAGTGGGTAGAGGTGTTGTCTTGCAATCGGAAGGTTATGGGCTCGATTCCAGCTTCCCCTGTCACATGTTGATGTGCCCCTGGGAACGGCCATTAACCCCAAGTTGCCCACAGATCTGCGTAATGGTGTATGACTGTATGCGCGTCAGTGAGTGCTCTTGGATGAATGTGGCTATAGTGAAAAGCCCTTTGAACGGTCGGTTTGGGTAGAAACACGCTGTATAAATTCAGTCCATTTACCAGTTATTGTTATGTTTAACGCTTTTTTGGCACCCAGATGCCCTTGAATTGAGACAAGCATTAAAACTGCCATATATATATATATATATATATATATATATATATATATATATATATATATATATATATATATATATATATATATATATATATGTTTGGATATATAATACACTGCTCACAAAATTAAAGGGAACACTAAAATAACACATCTTAGATCTCAATTAATGAAATATTCTCACACATTTTATTATTATGAACACAGTGGAATTGATTAAGAAAATAACACAAAAATTATAAATGTAAATCAAAACCATTACACCATGGAGATCTAGATTTGGATTCCCACTCAATAAGAAAGTGTAAATTAAAATGACAGGCTCATTCAACGTCAGTGAATATTCCTCAAGACAAGTCTAAATGAGGCTCAGTAGTGTGTGTGGCCTCCACCTGCCTGTATAACCTCCCGATAATGCCTGGGCATGCTCCTGATGAGACGGCAGATGTTCTCCTGAGGAATCTCTTCCCAGACCTGGATGAGAGCATCAGTTAGCTCCTCAACAGTCTGCGGTGCAACGTGGCATCGGTGGATTGACCGAAACTTTGGCTACGTTCACACAGCAGGTCTGGATGCTCAATTCCGATTTTTTTTTCTGTCCGAACGGTTCAAGACCGCAAAGAGACCTGCATGCGCAGATAACAGAAGAAAGTAATGGTGAATGGACTGCTGCCACACTCCAGCCACATGAGGCCTTGCTTTGTCATCCATAAAAATGAACCCTGGGCCCGCGGCTCCAGCATATGGACTCACGATGGGTCTGATGATCCCATACCGGTATCTTATGGAAATCAGACTACCTCTGGCGAGGAAATGGAGGGCTGTGCGGCCATCCAAAGTAATGCCTCCCCACACCATTACTGACCCATCACCAAAACGGTGCTGCTGGAGGATGTTGCAGGCAGCAGAACGTTCTCCATGGCGTCTCCATACTCTGTCATGTCTGTGTCGTGTGCTCAGTGTGAACCTGCTTTCATTCGTGAAGAGCACAGGGCGCCAGTGGCCAGTGTTCCCTAGCAAAGGCCAATCGTCCTGCACGGTGTTGGGCTGTAAGCACAGGCCCTATATGTGGACATCAGGCCCTCATACCAACCTCATGGAGTGACTAAACGTTCAACCAGAACGGACCAGGACAGAGAAATGATCTGTGGTCACCACCGGCAGAATCACTCTTTTATAGGGGGGGGTCTTGCTCACTGCCTCTCATTTACACCTGCTGTAAGGTCCATTTGCACAGCAGCAGATGACATTGGTTCACAATAAGTGTTACTGCCCAAATGGTGACAATAATTCCACAAAGGCGTGACTGATTTGGAGTTACATTGTTTTGTTTAGGTGTTCCTTTTATTTTTTTTGAGCAGTGTATACATAACGGAAAACGATCTGGATTGAATTATCCAACAGTGATTATAAATTCTTAAAAACACCTCAGGGTGATCTGTGCAACGTTTTTGGGACAAAGAGCCTCCACCGCTGTAGAAACAGCTTTGGCCGCGAAAATAATCCGCTCGGCTTTGTATAGGATTGACCATCTGCGTATTATAATTCAAGGCGTATAGTGATTTAAAAAAATGGGAATCTTAATTTATAGCCAGACTCTGGAGTTCCCTGTAGGGTTTTATAAAACGCATGCAGAATCAATATTTGCAAAGCACTTCTTGGCACACGAACAAGCCAGCATTTGGAAATCAGGAACAGAGGCCAGCTGTTTCACTCCTGTTGCTTTAGCGCATTAAAATATGTACACTTCTGGCTCAGTTTAGTCTTCTAATTATCTCTGTTTTTCTTTAGGATTCCACATGGTGTTAGAAGATTTAGAGGCTCGTTTGTCCTCCTTTTAACACAGATCACCCTTGGTCTTTGCCCCCCCCCCAATTCCTCTCGACCTCTTATTCTTCCCTTCTTTCCAAACGCTGCAGCTTCCTTGCCTGAAAAAAAAAAAAAAAAAAGGTGCAGCTCTATCAAAACCCTTATGTCAGATGGAGAGGAGTGAGGAGGGGTGAGAAAGTAAAGATTTAAGGGAGGGGCAGCACACAAACACAAAGTTCTTCTGAGGTAGAACGGAAGCAGAGGAAGAAGAGGCCAGTAAATTAGGAGGGACTTTAGAGCCCACAAAGAATTCTGAATTTCCTGCAGAAGACGTCTGAAAGGGGGGAAAAAGGTGAGGCAGAGAGCTGACACAAAGGTAGGAGGAATTTAGCGGACAGATGTCTGCGTGCGAAATAACGGCCGAGAGAGGAGCAAAGTTAGCGTTTGCTCTTCAGGCAGAGAGAGGCCTTTGAGGACTGGAACTTAACAAGGAACTGCTCCCCTTCAAAGGCCATCCCCTACACACACTGTGTACACGAGTGGGTCTGTGCACATTCTCCTCCACCAACGCAAATCTTTCATGTGCTTGCCGGCTATTTATTAGTGAGCTGTGCGATCATCTAAATGTGGCTCGTTTAAAAGGCGGGGAAACAAAAAGTTTAATTCTGAACACCTGACAGCGGGGCTCTGAAGCTCATATGGGTTAACATGACGCTGAAAGCTCTGATAAAACCTGGAAGATAGCAGCCGTGTGTCAAATTTCTCCACCTCTGGGGGAAACAGGGACTTTTTTTTTTTTTTTTTTTCTCCATGGGAGAAAATGCTGGAGGTGTGCGATAACATCTCTGTGTCAAAAACCTTTTGGCTGTCAGAAATACAGATGCGGGGGGGGAAAGAGGGAGTGATGCTCGCGAGAAGAGAGGGCGGAGGACGTCGCAGGATGAGGGTAGGGGAAGGAAAAATGGAGGAAAAAAGAAGAAAACCTTTCTCCTTTGATTTTAGAAATGCTAACTCAGGACTCTGTGGACCAAAGTGCCACTCAAGTGTCGCCAAAGAAAGCATCTGGGAGGCCTTTCTGACAATCAGGCCCCTCTGCTGGACTTTCCCAATCTCAGAGGATCGTTATGATCCAGACTTTTATTTCAGGCAGATGAAACTCATTTGGACTAAAACAGGATGCCCCAGCGTCCCGATTTCTCTGTTTCATATCAAATTTGCCGTTATTATCAACAGCAGAGACTCCGGCGCGGTTATTAGCGTTGTCTCATCCCCAAAACATCAGCAAGCCGTCCTGCAAAACACACTTCTAACATCAACCACCTGTTTTCATTCCTGCTGGTGTCTTATTCGGGCCAGATGCAATCACACCGAGCAACTAAAGAAGAACATGTCAAAAAATAGTTGCACAAACCTCTGCAAAGGAGATCTCAACTGCACGCCATTTATTAGGCAGCGCAGGGCAGGGCCCAGTTCTTGTCTCTGGTGATTGACCTACTCGTTATCTGTTACCATACAATGCTGGTCGGTGTATATTAAAACTAATTTCAGATATATGCAGATCTGCTATATAGTCACGAAGCTCCATTTGGTCATTTATCAATCAGCATTTCAGTTGACCACAAATGGCGAGCTTTCATCAATGAACCCAGCCTCACAGAACCACAGGAGGGGGAG